>NC_026004.2:40860003-41149327 GCF_000442705.2 Elaeis guineensis | reverse complement strand
TGAAAGCGAGCACATAGACAAATACTAAACATAATGTTGGTCTACTAGCAGTTAAATACAATAAAGAACCAATCATGCCTCTATAAATTTTGAGTCTATATTTTTACCTCATTCATCCTTGTCAAGCTTACATAATGGGCTCATGGGTGTACCAATTGCTTTGGAGCTCTCCATTCCAAATCTTTTGAGTAGTTCTCTTATGTACTTGCTTTGGGTGATGAGATCCTTCCTTTGTTTGTTTGATTTGGAGTCCGAGGAAGAATGTAAGTTCTCCCATCATGCTCATCTCAAACTCCCTCTATATGAGCTTAGCAAAATTTTGACAAAGAGTTTCATTAGTAGACCCAAATATAATATCATCAACGTATATTTGTACAAGTAAGATATCATCATGATTCTTTAATGAAAAAAGATTGTATCTATATTTTCTCTTGAAAAATCATTATTAAGCAAGAATTTACTTAACCTTTTATATTGAGCCCTAGGTGCTTGTTTTAAACCATACAAAGCTTTGTTTAATTTGAAAACATGATTAGGAAAGTATGATTTTCAAAATCGAGGGTTATTCTACATATACTTCTTCAGCAATATAACCATTTAAAAAAGTACTTTTGACATCTATTTGGAATAACTTAAAGTTCATAAAGCATGCATATGCAAGTAAAAACCTAATTACTTCTAATCTAGCAACAGGTGCAAAGGTCTCGTCAAAATCAATTCTCTCTTCTTGATTATAATCCTTTGCAACTAATCTTGCTTTATTCCTAATCACATTTTCATGTTCATCTAATTTATTCCTATATACTCATTTTGTGCCAATTATAGAATAATTTTTAGATCTCGATACTAAAGTCCATATATTATTTCTTTCGAATGGATTAAGTTTCTCTTGCATTGCATTTATCCAATTATTAATCTTTTTCAGCTTCATCTATGGTTTTAGGTTCAAACTGAGCAATCAATGCAAAATGATTGTATGCATCTCTAAGTGAAGAACGAGTTCTTACTCCATGTGTAGGATCATCAATGATTAGTTCTTTGGGGTGATTATGATCACTTCATTTTTTGGGTAGATCATTTGTACCTTGAGGTTTTCTTGTTGTTCTTCACCTTCATCATCTGTTTGTTTTTATGTTCTTCTTCATTTTGAATTGTTGAGTTTTTTAAGGTGAGCTCTTCATTCCTTCTATAAGAGGATCTGCATCATCAATACCTTCATACTTTCTTGAAGAAAGATCATTAGTCTCATCAAAAATAATATGTATTGACTCTTCTACTACTAAAGTTCTTTTGTTGAAAACTCTAAAAGCTTTGCTAGAAGAAGAGTAACCAAGAAAAATAGTTTCATCGAATTTTGCATCAAATTTTTCTAATCTCTATTTATCATTATTCAAAATAAAATATCGACAACCAAAAATATAAAAAAATACAATATTTGGTTTTCTTCCTTTCCAAAGCTCATAGGGCATTTTTTTTAGAATTGGTCTAATTAAAGCACGGTTTAAAATGTAGCATGCTGTGTTAATTGCTTCCACCTAAAAGTATCTTGGGATGTTGCTTTCACATAGCATGGTATGGGCTATTTCTTCAAGGATTCTATTTTTTTTTTTACTATCCCATTTTGTTGGGATGTCTTAGATGCTGAAAAATTATGGTCAATATCTTTTTCATCATAAAACTTTTCAAAATCTTGATTTTCAAATTTGGTTCCATGATCACTTCGAATATTTTGAATTGAAAAACCTTTTTTCATTAGTAACTCTTCGATAAAATTTTGAGAATACATGAAAAGTTTCATCTTTATGTGCCAAAAAGAAATCTATATAAAATGAGAGAAATCATCAATAATTACAAAGCCATAACGTTTTCCACCTAAACTAGTAGTTCTGGTGGATCCAAATAAATCCATATGCAATATTTCTAATGGCCTAGAAGTTGAAATAATATTTTTAGATTTAAATGAACTTTTGTTTGTTTACCCAGTTGGCATGTATCATAAATTCTATCCTTTTCAAAATTCAATTTAGATAAATCGATAACCAATTCCTTTTTAATAAGTTTTGAAAGTGAATGCATGCTAAATGTATAAGCTACGGTGCCAAAGCCAACTAGTCTCATTAATTTTGGAATTCAAGGCTACTAGACATTGCATGTTTATCTTGAAAAGATCATTCAAATCTACCATATAAATATTACCATATCTATGCCCAACAAATTTAATACCTTCATCATTGGGACTAGTTACTATGCATAATGAAGATTTAAAAATAACTATATACCCTTTATCACAAAATTAACTAATGCTTAATAGATTATATTTCAAACCATCTACTAATAAAATATTTTCAATATATTTGGAGGGAGTGATACTAATGTTACCTATACGATGATCTTTCCTTTGCCATTGTCTCTAAGGTGACCATCCCTCCATCTTTGCATCAAGTGTGATGAATTGAGGTTCATCACTGATCATGTGTCTTGAGCACCCGCTATCAAGATATCATTTTCGATTTGTTCCTTGAGATGCAAGACACACCTGCATACAAAAATCAAGTTTGACTTTGGGTACCCAAGTTTTCTTGGATCCTTTTTGGTTAGTCACAATGGTTCCTTTTGGAACCCATATTTTTTTCACATTAAATTTTTAGATTTGCTAGAGAAATATGTATAGGATTTGTGTCCTTCTTTACCCATATTTAAAGTAAGTAATATTTGAAAACTTGTTGCTTGATGAATTCACATAAATATTTTTTAAAAATTTTTATTTCTTTAAAGGGTTGTAGCCAAGACCGGCTTTATCATAAACGGTCTTTTGATTATCAAGTATCATTTGAAGTTTATTTGAACTTAAAGTAAATTTTTCTACTATAGGTTTTAACTTAGCAATTTTATTTTTTAAGTTTTGATTTTTTTGTGTCAAGATGGATTTTTCATTTGAAATAATCTCATTTTCTTTTAGTAAAGATTGATTCTTTGATTTTAATTCTTTGTTCTTTATCTCTAACTTCTTTAGATCATCAACTAGAATCATAAAATACTTCTTGAAGTTCTTCAAAAGTAAAGTCATTAGGAGTTTCAGCATTTACCTCACTTTTATGTGCCATAAGGCATAAGTTGGCTTGTTCATGAGACTCTTCTTCTTCGGAGCTTGACTCATCACTATCACTCCATGTAGCCATCAAACCTTTTCTTGTACTTCTTGATATCCTCTTAAGTTGTAGACATTCAAATCTAAAGTGCTCCGACTTCTTACATTCATAACAAATAAGGGATTGCTCCTTATCCTTCTCCTTGCTATGATCCCCTTTTGTTAGGTGGCCTCTTCCTTATCCCTTTTTTTTTTCTTCAAAATCTTTTAAACTTTCTAGTGATGAGGGCCATTTCTTCATTTTGCTCTTCATTTTCTGTTCTTCGAATTTCTCATCGAGTTGAGTAGTGGACTGAGAGCGATTGTCCTCTTCTTCTTGATATTTTCTTCTTGATGTTGTTTCATGCTTAGCTCGTGTGTCATTAGCGACCCTAGAAGCTCCTCCAAAGGTAAAATATTCAGATCTTTGGCTTCTTAGATTGCGGTCACTTTGGCCTCCCAAGTCCTTGGTAAAGACCTAAGAATCTTTCTCACAAGATCGCTATTAGAATAAGACTTACCAAGACTTTTTAGACCATTAATATATTCATAAAATGAGTAAATATTTTAGTTATTGATTCATCATACTCCATTTTAAAGAGTTCATATTTGTGTACAAGTATGTTAATTTTTGATTCCTTAACTTGATTAGTGCCTTCATGCGTTACTTCTAATCTATCCCATATTTCTTTAGCCGACATGCATGTTAAAATACGATTAAATTCATTAGTATCTAAAGCATAATATAAAATATTCATAGTTTTGGCATTGAGTTGAGCCATTTTTTTGTCAACCTCATCCCATTCTCTTTCAGATTTGGTTGATTCTACATCATCAATTATCTTAATGGGTGTGTGTGGTCCATTAACTATGATACTCTACATATCATAGTCAAGTGCTTGAATAAAAATTTTCATCCGAGCTTTTCAATAGGTGTAGTTTGACCTATTGAAAAGTGAAGGTCGATTTGTAGACTACCCCTCGGCTAGTGAAGCACCAACTTGAGTTGCCATAGATCTTTGACTCTTTGATGGTTAAATTAAAAAAGGGCTAGAGCACCGAGCTCTGATACCACTTGTTGTCCAGCTATGCAACCCAAGAGGAGGGGTGAATTAGGTTTCTGAAATTTTAAAGTTAATTTAGAACCACAAGGATTAAGTAATACTAAGCAAGGTATATGTAGTGAGTGATTTAAGTAAGGTGTAGCAATAAGATGTAAGAATGCAAAAAAGTAAATAAATTTAAGAAGAGAACAAGTAAGCACGCCACAAACAATAAAGATTTATAGTGGTTCGGTGCCAACTTTGTACCTACATTCACTCCCCAAGCTCCTATTTGGGAATTCAAATCCACTAAAACCGTATTCAACAAGAATACAACGTCGGTACCTCTGACTCTAGCTATCTCAAGCTAGAACACTTATTTTCTGGATACAAACCAATCCAATACAATCTGATTCAAGGTTCGAACCAACCTTTTCAAGTTTTGGAATCCTTCCAAAACTAAAAAATAAGACAAACAGAGTATATGAGTTAATCACACGAAAATACAAATTTAACTCCTTTAATGAGTAAATAAAAACTGTTGCCCAGCTATGCAACCCAAGAGGGGGGGGTGAATTGGGTTTCTAAAAATTTTAAGCTTAACTAATGACTTATGAAAAATATTTGTCAAAAGCTAAATGAATGAGAAGGATAACCTTAGTTCAAGATTAATTGCCTAAAGAGAAGAAAGCAAGGAGATAAAGAAGAGTTAAAGAGAAACAATTATGCACACCACAAATACAAGAATTTATAGTGGTTCGGTGCCAACCTTGCACCTACATCCACTCCCCAAGCTCCTACTTGGGAATTCCAATCCACTATACTTGTATTCAACCTGAATACAAACGTCGGAAACTCCGACACTAGCTATCCCAAGCTAGTCCACTTGTTTTTTGGGTACAAGCCAATCCAATACACTCCGATTTCAGGTTCGGATCAACCTTCCCTTATTTTGGAACCCCTCCAAAACAAAAATAATTACTCAAAATGAGTAAAACAATTTATAGTACAAATAAGTACAAAAAAAGCTCCTTTAATGAGCGAATATAACTATAAATACACTTTACTCAAAAGAAGAAGCCCCTATTTGGATTTCCTCAAAGTGGATGAAGAATTGATTGAGCGCTTGAGGAGTTGGTGAGCTTTGATTGTTGGCTTCTTGAAGGCTTTAAATGAGCTCTTGATTAGGGCTGAAAAGTTGGCTTGAGAAACCCCTTCTCTTTTGAATGCTCTTGAATGCTCTCTTGAATGCTCTTCAAATCTCTTTCTTTCTCTTCTTAATGTCTTGCAAATCTCTTTTTTGTTTCCCACCTTTTGAATCTTTTTATAGCTTTAAGAAATAGAGGAAAATATTCTAGGCAGAAAAAGAGCCGTTAGAGCACATTAAATGAGCATTAAAAGCACTTAAAATAGGTTAAAAACTAGCCGTTGCGGAAAAATCCCGTCGCAGGGGTCGACTCATGAGTCGACTCATGCCTCAGGGGTCGACTCATGAGTCGACCTCTGTTGCAACAACCAGAAAATGAGTTTCTATAATTTTTGGCCCAAAACTGCAGAAGTCGACTCATGAGTCGACTCATGCCTTGTGGGTCGACTCATGAGTCGACTCACAGGCCGTGCCAAGCCAAAAATTCAGCGTGCCAAACTGAAAATTCAGCGTGCCAAGCTGCTCATTGTGCCATGAGCTGACTCATGAGTCGACTCATGGATTTCAAACATTCATAACTTCAAAAATACAAGTCCAAAAATAATAAAATTTTCGCCAATAAATCACAAATCTTTTGTTCTACCAAATGATACTATTAAATTAGGGTTTTGGTAAAATTATGATTTTGCCCCTGAAGAGCACAAAGACTTTTTCAAATAAAAATATTGGTATCCCTTCAATCTGCTTTGTAATCATCAAAATCAATCTAGGAGCAACAATCTCCCCCTTTTTAATGATGACAAAACACTTGAACAAAAGCATTTATGTGAATCATGAATTTTAAAAGGATGCATTATAAGTGCATATGCTTGAAAAGAGTATTGATTCTTTTGGCATGTGATACAAATGGTCATATGCATAAATAGTTTGCCCATTTGCTTAAAGATTTGAAAATTTGCTCATTGGATTATGTGATTTTGGTGTTAGAGTAGAAAATTTGTTTTTGTTATCAGAGCAAGCTGTATCTTGAAAATTTGCTCATTCTCATTTGATTTTAGTTTTAGTATCAGAGCAAAAAATAATTAGGTGTGCCAATGCATGTCTAAGAGTTAATTTGGAAAGTGTATCAGAGCATTTTAAATTTAAGATGTATCAGAGCAAGTAAGAATTTTAAAGCATATCAGAGCATGTTTAAAGAAGTAATTTTAAAGGTTGCTCATTTGCATTGTACTTAGCAATTGTATTTTTAAGTCATGTAATAATTTTACTTTTGATATTGGTCTTTAAATTTCTTACCAATTCATTCATTTTATTTTCAAGTCTTTTAATAATTTATAATTTTGCTTTTGATATGTCTCTTTTTCTTTATAATTTCTAATAATTTATGGTTTTACTTTTGATGGATTTCTTTTTCTTTAATTTCTCTCCCTTTTTGACATCATCAAACATTGTTAACTCCCCCTCTTTTTCTGAATACGTTTTCTCTTTAGTGTTTATCATTGATGTTTGCTCCCCCTTAATACAGCAATTATTAACAGCAATCATCAACAAAGAGAAGATATTTCAACAAGGAGAATTAGTTTCAACAAAGGCAAGATATATAAACAAAAGATGATTGACATCATTACAAAGAGTAGATATATAAGTAAAAGATGATTAAAACCATAATTGTTTCAATAAAAGTCAACTAGCTGATGTCAATACATGGCCCCAAAATATAGATCCTAGACACTAACACCTAGGATCTAGTAAAGATCATGACTAGATGGGTCGGAGTCATCAGAGATAGGATGAGGAGATGATGGATCTCGACCAGAAGAACATCCTCTACCCCGTCTGCCTCTGGCACGAGTAGGTGAGCGAGATGAACTAGGAGGCTGAGAACGCTGCGAGGCCAAGGACTGGACAGAAAGAGTGAGTCTGATGGAATCAAGAACGTTCAGTGCTCTGGAAACAGACTGAAGTAGAGCAGTGAACTGAGTGAATGCATGCTCACTCGAGCCTCGGATCTCTCTCCTCAGTAACTCATATCCACCCTCCAGTGCACCTCTGAGCCTGCCAGCCTCTGCAGTAAGGTCTGTGACCTCAATAGTGGACTCCTGTGGCTGAGGATGGGCCAAAGCTAGGACTTGCCCCTGCAAGTCAAGAACTCTCCCAGTCAGTCTCCAAACGGTGTCCTCAAGCTGCTGAATCCGGATAGACTGATCTGAGATCAACTGAAACACAGTGGAGATATGGGGAGTCATGGTCTGATCAGATGAAGTGGCCCCTGGTGTAAATGTAGTAGTGCTCCACTGTCTAGATAGCAAGGAAGCCACACGCTGTGATATCTGCTCGATCTGATCATCAGCCAATCTGAACTCTGAAGGAGGTGCTTTGCTCTATGGCTGATGTACTGGTGTGGGCCTCCTGGTGAACTCTGAAGGGCCAGCCTCTGAGTCTGGAATGAACTGGATATCTGGTGATGCTGCCCTGAAGTCATGGATAGGAGATAAGGGACCTTCTTCTTCAGCTCTGTCTTCTACTCTGTCCTCAGCTCTCTCCTCAGAACCCTTGATCCAACCACCATCAGTTTTAGTAAATCCCATGCGGTGCAGAGTGTGTTGGTTGAAGGTGTCTACGTGAGAAAGCTTAGTAGATGCCTCCCCCTCAAAGCTGACTCCAAACCTCCTAAAAACTCGAGTAAGAGCCATACCAAAAGGTAAATGTGCCTTGGATCTGTTCAGTGTCTCTCTCATGGCCTCAGTCATTAATGCCGGGAGGTTCAGGGAGCTTTGAGTGATAACATGAAACATAATACAAATATCTCTACTGGAAAGTAGATCATGCCTACCACTCCTAGGGAAGAAGAGCTTCGTCACTAACTGATGTAAGATCCTCATCTCAATAGATAAAATTTTTGCTTCCAATTTATTTAAGCTCCCTGTGTAGGTTCCCCCTAGAATAACACTGATCCCCTCTTCCTTTACTGGGAGTTCCATGTAAGAGTAACCCTCATAGGGCAAATGTAGTATTTCTCCCAATATGACAGGATCCAAACAAATATCAACACCCTTAACTGTCGAAGTCACTGACCCATTCCCATAATGTAGATTCTGATAAAATTCTCTAACTAGGTCAACAAAGGTGACTTCCTTAAGAGAGCAGTAGAAACCCCAACCCTGGTTTTTAATTTTTGTTCCAAATGTGAAACCCTCTTTTTCAAAGAACCGAAAATCCACATTCTTTCTGGTTTCAACTTTCCTATCAGATAGAGGGATCTTACTGGGGCTTAGGGATGATTGAGAAGGATCTTGAGCTGACACAGAAGCTAGAGTGGGAGCAGTGGAGGACTGAGCAGCTTGCCTTTTTCTCCGGACATTTTCTTCTAGCTCACGGACCGACTTTCTTCTTTGAGGAAGCTTCATCTTCGGAGCCATTCTCAACACAGCAGCAGGCAGAGAGACTTGGAGGATTAAGTGGATGAGTGGAAGAAGGATTACAAAAGAATGGAGAGGGATTTTGGCGGAGAGAAGAGGCAGATTTGAGAAGAACGGTGGAGGCTAGGACACGCTCCAACCGTTTCAATCAAAGGGAGAAGACGCGAAAATCTTCTTTCCCAGGCGGTGATTTATGGTGGAGAGGAGAAGGGAGAACAATCTTGAGCTAGATCCTTGGTTTTGGAGAGAATGGGAATGGAGATGGCGGTTCTTGGAGGGAGGAAGACGAAGAGATGAGTCGGCTCACGAACAGGATTCCAATTAAAAAGAAGGAGCCCGTGGGAAGTTGGCAGAAATTACAAGTTTGCCATAGGGTCGACTCAAGGGGGTCGACTCATGAAACTCAGAAATTCAGAAAAAAATATGAATAAATTCCAGAAAAATTTGAAATTTTGGGAGAAGAATTTTGCTCAATGACAAGTTGTGTGAGTGATAATCTTGAGCTTTTGAAACCAAGAGAGATAATGGAAATTGAGCTCAAAGAATCAAATCTTTGAAATTTGAGAAATATTTAGGCATAAGGATCAAGAATTCCTAGATTTCTCCTAATTTCACAGAATCTATCCTCACTAAGGGCCTTTGTAAAGATATCTGCTAATTGATTTTCAGTGCAAACATATTCAAGAATTATATTTTTGTTTTGAACATGTTCTCTTATAAAATGATGTCTTATTTCAATATGTTTGGATCTTGAGTGTTGAATTGGATTTTTAGATAGATTTATGGCACTTATGTTGTCACATCTTATTGGTGTTTTATTAAGTTTGATTCCAAAGTCTTCGAGTTGTTGCTTAATCCACAAGATTTGAGCACAATAACTTCCGGCTGCAATGTATTCGGCCTCAGCCGTAGACAGTGCTATCGAATTTTATTTCTTGCTAAACCAGGAGATTAGGTTAACTCCAAGAAATTTGCAAGTTCCACTTGTGCTTTTTCTATCTAATCTACATCCAGTAAAATCAGCATCTGAATATCCTAATAAATCAATTTGTGAGTCTTTAGAGTACCATAACCCTAGAGTTTGAGTACCATTCAAGTATCTAAGGATTCTTTTAACAGCATTCAAATGAGATTCTTTAGGATTAGATTGATATCTAGCACACAAACAAACACTAAACATGATATCGGCCTACTTGCAGTTAAATATAATAAAGAGCCAATCATACCTCTATAGTATTTTAAGTCTACACATTTACCTTCATCATCCTTGTCAAGCTTACATGAGGGGCTCATGGGTGTGCCAATAGGTTTGGAGTTCTCCATTCCAAATCTTTTGAGTAGTTCCTTGGTGTACTTGCTTTGGGTGATGGAGATTTCCTCTTTTATTTGTTTGATTTGGAGTCCGAGGAAGAAAGTAAGTTCTCCCATCATGCTCATCTTGAACTCCCCCTGTATGAGCTTAGCAAAGTCTTGACAGAGAGATTCATTAGTAGACCCAAAAATTATGTCATCAACATAAATTTGTATTACTAACATATCATTTTGATTTCTTTTAATAAAGAGGGTTGTATCTACATTACCTCTTGAAAAATTATTATTTAGTAAAAATTTGCTTAGCCTATCATACCAAGCTCTAGGTGCTTGTTTTAATCCATATAAAGCTTTATTTAATTTAAAAACATGATCAGGAAAAGCATGATTTTCAAATCCCGGGGGTTGTTCTATGTAGACTTCTTCAGCAATATATCCATTTAAAAATGCACTTTTGACATCCATTTGAAATAATTTGAATTTCATAAAGCAAGCATATGCAAGTAGAAGTCTAATGGCTTCTAATCTAGCAACAGGAGCAAAGGTTTCATCAAAATCAATTCCTTCTTCTTGATTATATCCTTTAGCAACCAGTCTTGCTTTATTTCTAATTACATTACTATGCTCATCTAATTTGTTCCTAAAGACCCATTTTGTGCCAATTATTGAATAATTTTTAGGTCTTGATACTAAAGTCCAAACATTATTTCTTTCAAATTGATTAAGTTCCTCTTGCATTGCATTAATCCAATTATGATCATTTTCAGCTTCTTCAATAGTTTTTGGTTCAAGATGAGATACAAAAGCACAATGATTAAATACATCTCTAAGTGAAGAACGAGTTTTTACCCCATGCATGGGATCACCTATAATTAACTCCTTAGGGTGGTTGTGAACATACCTCCATTCCTTGGGTAGGTCATTTGTACCTTGAGGTTATTCTTGAATTTCTTCACGTCTCTCATCTTGTTTGTCTTCTTGTTCCTCGTCCTCTGGAGTTGTTGAATCTTTCAGAGTGATCTCCTTCATACCTTCTATTAGTGGATCTGCATCATCAATACCCTCATTCTTCCTTGAAGGAAGATCGTTAGATTCATCAAAAACAACATGTATGGACTCCTCAACTACTAAAGTTCTTTTGTTAAAAACTCTAAAAGCTTTACTAGTGGAGGAGTAACCTAGAAAGATTGCTTCATCTGATTTTGCATCAAATTTTTCAAGTCTTTCTTTACCATTATTTAATACAAAATATCGGCAACCAAAAATATGAAAATATACAATATTTGATTTTCTTCCTTTCCAAAGTTCATAGGAGGTTTTCTTTAAAATTTGTCTAATCAAAGCATGATTTAAAATGTAACATGCTGTGTTAATTGCTTCCGCCCAAAAATATCTTGGAAGGTTGCTTTCACAAAGCATGGTACGGGCCATTTCTTCTAAGGTTCTGTTTTTCCTTTCAACTATCTCATTTTGTTGGGGTGTCCTAGGAGCAGAGAAGTTATGGTCAATTCCATTTTCATCATAAAAGTTTTCAAAGTCTTGATTTTCAAATTCAGTTCCATGATCACCTCGAATATTTTGAATTGAAAATCTTTTTTCATTAGTGACTTTTCGATGAAATTTAGTAAAAATATGAAAAGTTTCATCTTTGTGTGCTAAAAAGAAAACCCAAGTAAAATGAGAGTAATCATCTATAATTACAAAACCATATCGTTTTCCTCCTAGACTAGTGGTTCTAGTTGGTCCAAATAAGTCCATATGCAAAAGCTCTAAAGGTCTAGAAGTTGAAACAATATTTTTGGATTTAAATGACACTCGAGTTTGTTTACCTAGTTGGCATGCATCACAAATTCTATCTTTTTCAAAATTCAGTTTAGGCAAGCCAAGAACTAATTCTTTCTTAATTAATTTTGAAAGAGAGTGCATGCTAATGTGTGCAAGTCTACGATGCCAAAGCCAACTAGTCTCATTAACTTTAGCATTCAAGGATACTAGGCATTGCATGTCTATTTTGGCTAAATCATTTAAATCTACCATATAAACATTGCCATGCCTATGTCCAATAAATTTAATGCCATCGTTAATAGGACTAGTCACAATGCAAACAGATGATTCAAAAACAACTTTATACCCTTTATCACAAAATTGACTAATGCTAAGTAAGTTATGCTTTAAACCTTTAAATAACAAAATATTTTCAATATATTTGGAGGGAGTGATACCAATGTTACCTATCCCGATGATCTTTCCTTTGCCATTATCTCCAAAGGTGACCATCCCTCCATCCTTAGCATCAAGTGTGATGAATTATGATTCATCACCAGTCATGTGTCTCGAGCATCCACTGTCAAGATACCATTTCCTGTTTCCTCCTTGGGATGCTAGACACACCTGCAAACAAAAGTCAAGTTTTTGTTTTAGGTACCCAAGCTTTCTTGGGTCCTTTTTGGTTAGTCAAAATGGTTCCTTTTGGAACCCATATTTTCTTTATAGTTGAGTTTGCAGATTTGTCAAAGAAGCAAGTGTATGACTTATGTCCTACTCTACCACATTTGAAACAAGTAATATTGGTAGACTTGTTACTTAAAGAATTTACATAAATATTTTTCAGATATTTTTGTTTCTTTAAGGGGTTATAGCCAAGTCCAGCCTTATCATATACAACTTTTTGATTATCAAGAATCATATTGAGTTTGTTTGAACTTAAGGTGAACTTATCTACTATTGGTTTCAGCTTGGCAATTTCGTTCTTTAAGCTTTGATTTTCTTAAAGCAAGGTGGATTTTTCAATTGAAAAGCTTTCAGCTTGTTTCACTAAGGATTGATTTTTTAATTTTAGCTCTTTGTTTTTCATCCCTAGTTTCTTTAATTCATCAATTAAATCATAGAATACTTCATGCAATTCTTCAAATGTAAATTCACTAGGGGTTTCAGAAATTACCTCATTTTCGTGTGCCATAAGGCACAGGTTAGCTTGTTCGGTTGAGGTTTTCTCATCGGAGCTTGAGTCATCACTCGCACTCCATGTGGCCATCATTGCCTTCTTCTTGAACTTCTTGGGACCTTTCTTCAGTTGTGGACATTCAGATTTGAAGTGTCCCGGCTTCTTGCACTCGTAGCAGATAAGGGGTTGGTCTTTCTCTTTTTCTTTGCTTTGTTCTCCTTTTGTGAATGGCCTCTTTCTCATCCCCTGTTTCCTTTTTCTCAAAAATTTCTTGAATCTTCGGGTGATGAGAGCCATCTCTTCATCCTGTTCTTCATCTTCAGTGTCATCAGTTTCTTCATCAGGATGAGCTGTGGATTTGAGGGCAATGGTTCTTTTCTTTTTGACTTCATCCTCTTGATGTTGCTTCATGCTTAGCTCATGAGTCATCAAAGATCCAAGAAGCTCCTCTAGAGGTAGAGTGTTTAAGTCCTTCGCTTCTTGGATGGCAGTCACTTTGGCTTCCCAAGTTCTTGGCAATGACCTGAGAATCTTTCTTACAAGCTCACTGTTAGTATAGGACTTACCAAGACTCTTCAAATCATTAATTATATCAGTAAAATGAGTAAATATTACAGTGATGGACTCATCATGCTCCATTTTAAATAATTCATATTTATGCACAAGCATGTTTATTTTAGACTCTTTTACTTGATTTGTTCCCTCATGGGTTACTTCTAATCTATCCCATATTTCTTTAGCAGATGAACAAGTAGAAATGCGATTAAATTCGTTAGCATCAAGAGCATAATAAAGTACATTCATTGCTTTAGCATTTAATTGGGCCATCTTTTTATCAACCTCATCCCATTCTTTCTCGGGTTTGGTTGATTCCTCACCATCTATAATTTTAGTGGGTGTGTGAGGACCATTCACTATGATACTCCACATATCATAGTCGAGTGCTTGAATGAATATTTTCATCCGAGCTTTCTAATAGGTGTAATTAGACCCATTGAAAAGTGGAGGTCAGTTGGTGGATTGCCCCTCGGGTAGAGAAGTACCGACGTGGGTTGCCATAGATCTTTGGCTCTTTGATTGTTTAGATCAAAGATGGGCTAGAGCACCGGGCTCTGATACCACTTGTTGCCCAGCTATGCAACCCAAGAGGGGGGGGGTGAATTGGGTTTCTAAAAATTTTAAGCTTAACTAATGACTTATGAAAAATATTTGTCAAAAGCTAAATGAATGAGGAGGATAACCTTAGTTCAAGATTAATTGCCTAAAGAGAAGAAAGCAAGGAGATAAAGAAGAGTTAAAGAGAAACAATTATGCACACCACAAACACAAGGATTTATAGTGGTTCGGTGCCAACCTTGCACCTACATCCACTCCCCAAGCTCCTACTTGAGAATTCCAATCCACTATACTTGTATTCAACCCGAATACAAACGTCGGAAACTCTGACACTAGCTATCCCAAGCTAGTCCACTTGTTTTTCGGGTACAAGCCAACCCAATACACTCTGATTTCAGGTTCGGATCAACCTTCCCTTATTTTGGAACCCCTCCAAAACAAAAATAATTACTCAAAATGAGTAAAACAATTTATAGCACAAATAAGTACAAGAAAAGCTCCTTTAATGAGCGAATATAACTATAAATACACTTTACTCAAGAGAAGAAGCCCCTTTTTGGATTTCCTCAAAGTGGATGAAGAATTGATTGAGCGCTTGAAGAGTTGGTGAGCTTTGATTGTTGGCTTCTTGAAGGCTTTAAATGAGCTCTTGATTAGGGCTGAAAAGTTGGCTTGAGAAATCCTTTCTCTTTTGAATGCTCTTGAATGCTCTCTTGAATGCTCTTCAAATCTCTTTCTTTCTCTTCTTAATGTCTTGCAAATCTCTTTCTTGTTTCCCACCTTTTGAATCCTTTTATAGCTTTAAGAAATAGAGGAAAATATTTTAGGCAGAAAAAGAGCCGTTAGAGCACATTAAATGAGCATTAAAAGCACTTAAAACGGGTTAAAAACTAGCCGTTGTGAAAAAATCCCGTCGCAGGGATCGACTCATGAGTCGACTCATGCCTCAGGGGTCGACTCATGAGTCGACCTCTGTTGCAACAACCAAAAAATGAGTTTCTATAATTTTTGGCCCAAAACTGCAGAAGTCGACTCATGAGTCGACTCATGCCTTGTGGGTCGACTCATGAGTCGTCTCACAGGCCGTGCCAAGCCAAAAATTCAGCGTGCCAAATTGAAAATTCAGCGTGCCAAGCTGCTCATTGTGCCATGAGCTGACTCATGAGTCGACTCATGGATTTCAAACATTCATAACTTCAAACATACAAGTCCAAAAATAATGAAATTTTCGCCAATAAATCACAAATCTTTTGTTCTACCAAATGATACTATTAAATCAAGGTTTTGATAAAATTATGATTTTGCCCCTGAAGAGCACAAAGACTTTTTCAAATAAAAATATTGGTATCCCTTCAATCTGCTTTGTAATCATCAAAATCAATCTAGGAGCAATATCAACGTTATGGTATTGACTATGACGAGATATTTTTCTCTGTGGCAATGCTCAAATCCATTCGGATAATGCTTGCAATAGCTGCCCATCTGGATTATGAGATCTGGCAGATAGATGTAAAGACAGCTTTCCTGAATGGAGAGCTGACCGAAGAGGTGTATATGATACAACCTGAGGGGTTTACATCCACAGATGAGTCCAAGGTGTGCAAGCTTCAGAGATCCATTTATGGACTGAAGCAAGCTTCTCAGAGTTGGAACATGCATTTTGATAAGGTGATCAAAACGTATGGCTTCATTAAGAATGGAGAAGAGCCCTGCATCTATAAATGGGCAAATGGTCCAGTTGTGGTATTACTTGTCTTGTACGTGGATGACATTCTCTTAATCGGGAATGACATCCCCACACTACAGGGAATAAAAGTTTGGTTGTCATCACAGTTCTCCATGAAGGACTTGGGTGAAGCATCCTACATCCTAGGGATGAAGATCTATAGGGATAGATCTAAAAGGATGCTTGGGTTATCCCAGTCCATGTACATAGACACTGTGCTGAAGAGGTTCAGTATGGAGAATTCTAAGAAGGGCTATCTATCGATAGGCCAAGAAATTTCTCTCTCTAAGAAAGATTGTCTGACAACTCCTGAAGAGAGAGAGCGTATGAGTAGAGTCCCATATACTTCAGTCATGGGATCTATCATGTACGCCATGACATGTATAAGACCAGATGTGGCATACTCACTAGGAGTAGTGAGTAGATACCAATCTGATCCTAGAGAAAATCACTGGAAAGTGGTTAAAGCCATCCTTAAGTATTTGAGAAATACTAAGGACCAATGGTTGGTTTATGGCGAATCAGATCTGAAACTTATGGGGTTCACAGACTCCAGCTTCCAATCTGACCATGATGATAGCAGGAGCGTGTCGGGTTATATCTTTACTCTGAATGGTGGAGCCATCTGCTGGAAGAGTTCCAAGCAGCATACTGTGGTAGACTCTGTTTGTGAAGCGGAGTACATCACAGCATCAGATGCCGCGAAGGAAGCTGTGTGGCTGAGGAAATTCATCAACGAGCTCGGAGTAGCACCCTCCCTCGATGGTCCGATCCTGCTCTACTGCAACAGCACTGGTGCCATAGCTCAGGCGAAGGAACCCAAAGCATATCAACGGACGAAGCACATCTTGTGCCGCTTCCACCTGGTCCGGGAGATCATGGATCAAGGTGACGTCGACCTTCAGAAGATCGACGGAAAGGAGAACCTGGCCGACCCCTTCACTAAAGCCCTGGCGATAAAAGAGTTCGACAACCACAAGTCGAAGATGGGTATTAGATACTGTGCCGAATGGCTTTAGGACAAGTGGGAGTTGTTGGAAAATGTGTCCTAAAAAGCCAATCGTCAAGCTGTTGACGGTTGAGCAACCAAGTATTGTAATTGATTTGTTAATAAATAAAATATATTTGACATTTTCATCATAAGTTTTCATCTTCTAATGAACTCCGTTGTTATGATGAAGTCCTTAGGACTATCTAAGTTCGATAAAGAGAGGATTTATCGATTAGTCCTTAAAACTGTTCAAGACCAAATGATAGGCTGTTAATAAGGACGACAGCTTCTATCAAGCATAGATCATTGTAGGCCATATGGGTTGGTTGTCCTCTTAACCAAAGAGTGTAGAGACACTGGTATGGCATACATGTGAGATGTACTGGTACATCATCATTGAACATGACCAACTCCAGAGTATTCTGCTGTCGAGAATGTCTCTGATGGGATATAGGTATAAGTGTCCCTTAGACTTGAGATCGCCTCAGTGACTTGCAAGCAACTCACTGTGCTTTGGTACTGGACTAACTGAATTTCTAATTCAGGGATGGAAGGTTTCTGGACACAGTCAAGTACTTGCGAAGTCAGAGTGTGATCGAGATGGGATTGACCACTCCAAGAGTTGGAGAAGAATGAGTCGCTGTATTTCAATTTAGCAAAATCTTGGCCAGGGTAATCCATTAGATGGATTTGATATTTTGAAATACAATGTGGACAACCTGATCAGAGTTGACAGTTGAACTATGTGGTGTCCTATGATCATTTTGGTCAAGGGGATGAATTATATGAAAACTATATCCGCATGGGTTCTAAGGATGTTGTTCTACACATTCGACCTATCCGGTCGTCGGGTACCATTGCTAGATGGTCACTTTGATTGGTATAAAAATTTATTCCTATGCTACTGGCTTAGGTTCGGACCTATGAGGTCACACACATTAGAGTTCATGATCCGATCGGATGGTTGATCAACGATTAAGAATCATTCTAGGGTTAAATGATCAATACGATTGACATTTAACCCAGTGCAAGTATTGCAGGAGGATCGATTAGCAATTCGATTGCTAATTAGCTTAATTTGATTAAGCCAATGGGCTGAGATTAAGTCTAATTAAATATAATTTAATTAAATTTAGTTTGGGCTTGATTGGATCAAGTCTAATTGGTTTATTGGATAAGCCAAGTGCAAGGAAAAACTAGTCCTAGTTCAACTAGGACTTGGGTCAATCTAATTTCTAATTTGATTAGAAAATTAAATCAGATTTAAATTTAATTTAATCTGATTAAATTAGATTCTTAATTGGGTTAAGACCTATTTTAATTGGATTGATCTAATTTTGGTTTGAGAAACCAAATTAAAACAAGTCATAAGATAGAATCCTAGTAAGACTAGGATTCCACCTTGCGCCACATAAGCCTTCCCCACGCCCTCTCTTTCATTCAACGCCAATCTCCTCTTATTTTGTGCAACAAAAGCCCTCTCCCAGCTCTCTCCCACATTCACAAAAGGTTTCCTCTCTTCTTTCTTACATGGAAGGTGGTTTGGATCAAATCAAAAAAGGAATAAGTTTGGATTTCGAATTCTATGAGATAGAGTTTTAGAAATCCAAAACTCTTTCAATTTTGCACCGAATTTATCCAAATTTTTTTTAAAATTTTCATGACTTTTAGGGTATACATTGTACACCCTTTTCTAGTAATCCATGCACAAAAATAAGGAGGAGGTGCTCAAGAGTTGGGCGCCCCTTAACTTGCCATGTTTGGATAAGCCTTGACTAGGTATTTGACCTAGACAAGGACTCTATCATATCTCTCTATATAAGATGAGTTTCTTCATGAAATTTTTGAAGAAGATAGATATTTTAGAGATCTTTGATTCAACTAAAAATTAGAGAGAAAGACCTTTGGGTCATGAAGATATAAAAGATACAAGTTAGGGTGTCTAGAGAGAGAAATGAGAAGAAGAAGAGGGTCTTCTTCTAGGGTTGTTTGTTTTCTTATCTTTCCTCCCTCCATCTTGAGTTTCCTGAGAGCGTCTCAGATCTAAAACTCCTTCTACTTTTCATCTTTGAAAGAGTCCAAATCAAGAAGAAGGAGGTACCTGATCAACCATCAAAGAAGGATCAGCGCAGTACTAGCATACTGTGCTGATTTCCTGAAGCAGGACTTCTGATCGAGATTTGTGGGCTCGTGTGGATGACTCCTAGAGGCCGGATGCATGTGCAGCTTACAACATCATCCTCAAGCCCGGATCAGCAAGGTTAGAACGTCTAACTTGCAAGGTAATAGATCTGATCTATTGTTTAATACATACATTAGATGTAGTATAGAAACGTGTTGATATGATCAACATGTAGTTCATGCTATATTTATATATTTTAATTTTTGATTTAATGCTATGTAATAATCATGTAATAAGATCTTAGATCTAGGAATTCTCTAGTTTTAGAAAATAAATTTTGATTTATTTTAGTCTTCCGCTGTATGATCTTGAAAAAGTTTCAAGATCTAACCCTGAAATCCTAGATCTGGTTCCTACAGACTCTTCTAGCAATCAGACTCTTACCGGACTTCTCCAACAGAAAGTCTCCATCCGAGCTTCTATAGCAGATGACTGCCGCCTGCAGCATCAGCACCCAAGGCACTCGACAACAGTGGACTCGTCAGCAACCTCAAAAACATCCGAGCTTCTCTTAAATTACTGAGACAGAGAGCCATTCTGCTCCATCAGACGTCCCAGTCGAGCTTCGACCGTCAAGCCCGAACTCTCCGACAAGTTACAACAATGGATACCACTCCACTCTCTGTAGCAGATTCCACGTGGCCCCACCACTCTCTGTAGCAGATTCCATATGGCCCCACCACTCTCTGACAAGTCACAACAACGGACACCACTCCACTTTCCATAACAAACTCCATGTGGCTCTGAACGGCCCCCTAACGACACTACTCTCCATAACAAACTTCACCTGGCCCCGAACGGCCCACTACCAGGTGGTTACAGATGTCGCTATCAATTAGTTACGCTCTCTGTCTATAAAAAGGGATCCCCAGATACGTTCTTCTCTAAGCTCTAAACTCTATCTCGAAACTCTGCTAAAATCTCATTCGAGTGCTCCATTTCTGTTGAGGCAGAGTACTGACTTGAGTGTCGGAGGGTCTTGTCGGAGCATCCCCAACTCTGGTTTAGACTTTTCTTGCAGGTCCTGACGGTGGACGCGATCCCCTCGACTCCAGCTTCTCTGATGTCGGCAAAATTCTGCACCAACAAAATTGGTGCTAGAGGAAGGGGCTGTGTCTTCGCAGTACCCTTATTCTTAAAGGAGTACTCAACGAGATTGTCTTTGGTCATCTTCTTCGATATTTTCTCCTTTTTCTCCTGCCAGATCTCTACCTGATGCCTCCCTGAAAGGCATCCACCAGACGATCCATGGCCAAATCTCAGTGAGATCCACAAGCTCTGGCCTCGTCTCCAATTTTTCAGGCTCCTCCTCCTCTGACAACGGCAATCGACATGGAGCAATTCGACCTGCTGGTTTAGCAAGTTAGAGGCCTCATCGAAGCAGTACAGGCCATGCAGCAGCAGCAGTAGCAAAAACTGCAAGCATCTGTGAGGCTGGAAAGAGCATCGCTAGAGTTCCAGAATCCGATGATCGGATGGGCCACTTGGGCCAGTCATCCTGTCTTTCCCAGAAAGGGGAAGCAGAAGGCGTAGAGCCCTCCGTCCGATCATGATTCCACCCCCGGAGGGTCCTTACCTCCGTTCTACCAGAAGACCCTCGAGACTCACAGTCGAGAGGACCTCCTGGATCAAAGATTTCAGGAGATGAACCGGCGGATCAAAGAGCTCCATCACGCTCCCACTGCTTACGGTGAGGACATCTGTACTGACCCTCCTTTCTCTCAAATGATTATGCAGGAACCAATCCCGCCAAACTTCAAGCTCCCTTAATTCAAGAGCTACGATGGGACCTCAGATCTGGTTGACCACTTGGAGGCCTTTCGGACAATGATGCTACTCCAGGGCGCGCCAGACACCATCCTGTGCTGAGCTTTCCCATCCACCTTGAAGGGAGCAACAAGAAATTGGTACTCGACACTGAAACCGAGTACTATCTTCTCTTTTGATCAGATGAGCCACCAGTTTGTTGCTCATTTCATCAACAGCCGACATCTCCGGAGAGGTTCGGAGTCCCTCATTAACATCAAGTAGAAGGAGGGAGAATCCATCCGAACTTATGTTAACCATTTTAATGCCGCCGTGTTGGAGGTCTGGAACTTGGACTACTCAGTTGCAATGGCCGTCCTGAAGAGCGGTCTTCAAAAGAATGATCTTCTATTTTCCCTAAAAAAGAAGTATCCCAGGGACTTCACTAATCTACTGGCTCGGGTCGAAGGATATACCTGAGCAGAAAAAGCCTTCAAGCTGAAGGATGAAGAGTGGCAGGCGGATGACTCCAGCAAGCTCGCGGTTGAAAAAGGGCCGAGTGAAGCTCGGCCATGTTCTCGAACTCCCCCTAGACACAAGTGTGTCCGCACTCCTCCTCAGGCTCGTAGGCAGAGGAGCTCGGACTGCAGGGTTCGGCGGAGCTCTCCCCCAAGAAGATTTCACAGCTACGCCCCTCTCAATGCTCCAAAAGCTCAAGTGCTGATGGAGGTTAGGGAGCAGCTGCCAAGGTCGGAAAGGATGCGCACACACCCCAGGAAGCGCAACCCTAACAAGTTCTGCCTCTATCATCGTGACCACGGCCATGACACAGAGGAGTGTATTCAGCTCTGAGATGAGATCGAGGAGCTCATCAGAAGAGGTTGGCTCGATAGATTCATTCGACGCCGGCCTGAAGGTCAGGAAGATCAATCGAGGGCCCTACCACAACCAGAGCCACCAAAGAGGGAGGAATAGCTTGAAGATCGGCCTCCAATCAGGATCATCAACACCATCTCTGGAGGATCCTGACAGGGAGCAGACCTTCCGCGACTATGAAATTCGAAAAATCTACGAATGTATTACCAATAACTTTGTCTTAAATAAAAGTTTCTTTCATATTCGCATATCTTTTCTTTTGGCATGAGCTTGTAACGACAGGGAGTAGCTCCTTCAGACAATCGAAACTAAGCGTGTCAGGAATAAGAGGAGGACCTCGTCCTAACACAAATGAAGGTCTGATTATTTAGAGATCGGATGGGGGGAGAGGCTCTTGCAACGGCCCTTTTGCGCCCCCACAGCCATGATAGGAACAGGAGGAGAACCTCGTCCTAACATGAGCAAAGTCGAAGGCCTGATTATTTAGAGACTGGATGGGGGGAGAGGTGCTTGCAACGGTCCTTATGCGCCTCCACAGCCATGTTAAGAACAGGAGGAGAATCTCATCCTAACATGAGCAAAGTCGAAGGCCCAATTATTTAGAGACCGGATGGGGAGAGAGACCCTTACAACGGCTCTTATGCACAACCACAGTCATATTAGGAACAGGAGGAGAACCTCGTCTTAACATGAGCAAAGTCGAAGGTCCGATTATTTAGAGATCAGACTGGAGGAGAGGCCCTTACAATGGCCCTTATGTGCCCCTACAGCCATATTAGGAATAGGAGGAGAACCTCATCCTAATATGAGTAAGGTCGAAGGCTCGGTTATTTAGAGACCGGATGGGGGGAGAGGCCCTTGCAATGGCCCTTACGTGTCCCCACAGTCCTGTTAGGAATAGGAGAAATATCTCATCCTAACATGAGCTGAAATTGACTGTGTCAGGAATAGGAGGAGAACCTCATTCTGACATAAATAAAGATCTGATCGTTCAAGATCGGATGAGGGAGAAAGCCTCCTCAACGGCTCCTCTACATCCCTACAACCCCGTTAAGAGCAGAGGAAAAACCCTCACTCAAACACAAAAAAAAAGAGAGAGAAAAAGAGAAAGCGATGAGCCATGCCAGTGATAAGGGAAAAACAAACTACATCAAAGATACAAAGAACCTCATCTCAACGAGGAAGGAGACTCTTGTCAAAAATCCTCAATCTTTAAGAGGGAACCCAACACTGGTAGGAGAAAATTGACTTCCTCAAGGTAACGAGAAGTTCAGGCCCCCAAGCT
The DNA here is from genome assembly GCF_000442705.2 of Elaeis guineensis. Taxonomy (NCBI): domain Eukaryota; kingdom Viridiplantae; phylum Streptophyta; class Magnoliopsida; order Arecales; family Arecaceae; genus Elaeis; species Elaeis guineensis. The sequence goes on along the minus strand of NC_026004.2, from coordinate 41,126,414 downwards.
CGAGCACCGGGAGGAAGCGTCAAACTCGAGTGGCCTCAAAAAGACCTTCGGTCATGAACAAAAAGGGCAAATCAACATGACGACGATCAGGAACCTTCAAATGACGTCGACATCGAACAAGACAAAAGATGAAAGAAACTCGATAAACAACAACTCAAAGTAAGAATAGACAAGATAATGAGAAAATTCCTTTTTATTTCATTAGTAAAGTGTGCATTACAAAGCCTTTGAAGGCCAAAAAAAAAAATGACAAGAAAAGAAAAGAATACATGGAAGAACAAAAGGTAAAAGAAGCTCTAAGGAAGCTCAGCTTCTTCCGACTTCAAACTCTCGGTTCCAGTCATTGTCAGGGATTGCTTTAAGTTTTCGACTTCTTCTTCCAGTTCCTTCTTTCTTAAAAGCATCTCCCGATACATCTAGTGGAACCATCGGCTTTTGCCCTCCAACTCCCAAAGCCTTTTTCTCAGAACCTCGGACTCTGCCTCGGCATCTTTGACCACTTGTTGCTCGTAGGCCAGCTGAATCTTCAGCTGCTGCAGTTCGGCCTTCTCCTGCCCAAGGGCCACGGACAGTTCTTCCATGGTCCCCCTCAAGGAGCGAAGCTCGTCGGAGCCTTGTGTAGAGATGGCCTGGACTCTCTCAGACAACTGCCTCTGAAGGTGGGCAACCTCGTCGATCGCCGTCTTGAGCTTCCTTTGGTAGTCATCTACTTATCCACACCAACCAACTCGATAGGCGTTGTAGTTCGCCTCAACATCCTGCAGCTGCTTCTGAAGGTCAAAAAATTTCTTCATTCAGTCTCGGTCGTGGTCGGCCTGAGTTGTGAGCCAGGATGAGCTCCCTTCCAACTGGCCAATCTTCTCCCGTGCAGCCGCCAGCTCGACCTCAAGGGAGCTGATCTTGGAAGCCTGAGTCCAAGATCTGTCGCTGGCATATTTTCGGAGTTCCTCAAGCTCCTTCACGAAGTCAGCCTTCCTCCAGGTATAGTCCATGAAGTCTTTTTTATGGAGGTCCCGAAAGTGAATAGCCTCTGCAGTGACTTTCGAATGGCTCTCCTTCAGTCAGTGAAGTTCGTCATCCAGCTTCTTTGATTTCTTCGTCAAGTGACGAACTTTCCTTCTGAGGTCCCGGATCATCGACTTCAGAGGAATCCCCTGTAGTAGGGGAAGAGCTTCGGCAAGGCACTATCGTTGGAAGACAAGAGCGCCACAACACAAATCAATGCAAGAAAACAAAAGAGAAGAAAAAGAATGCAGAGTAAGAAAGAGGAGCTTTCTGTAAAGAAGAATCTGATTTCAATGATTAAATAGTTCTTAAGTACAAGAGAACGAGAAAAAGTTGCAACAAAGAGAAAAAAAAAGAATACAAAATTAGAGGTTTCGGACCTCTGGGGTAGAAGTGGGGGAGCTCGGCACCCCCGAAAGGTCAGCCACAGCAGCCACAGCAATCGAGAAAATCTTGGCTGGAGGAAGACCGGCAGCAGCTTTAGAAGGCCCGGCATCCTCATCGAACACCTCATCTAGGAAGCCGAGGTCCAACTCGGGAAACTTCCCGACCACCTTCTCTTGGCAAAGCTCGAAGCCCTTGATGAAGGCGGCCTGGCCGAACTCGACCTTCAGATCCCTCATCTCAGAAGAAGTTTTGAACTCCTCCACTGCCCGAACCATTGCCTCCGAGATCAGGGTCGAAATCTGCACCTTCAACTCGGAGACCTCGACCTCTGCTTTCTTTCTTTCCTCCTCCAAGGTGGCCCTCAAGTCTGTCGAGGTCTGCCCCTCCTTCTGTAGCACCTCTTGGAGACTCACGACTTCAACGATCTTCTCCTTGAGGCAGGCGGCCTCGGCCAGGCGACCTTCCTTCGCCTGAGTGGCCTCATTCCTAGCATTATTCATCGCCTCGATGTTGGTGATGAGCTAGTGTCCAATCTGCAAGAACGGCCAGGGGGTCAATATAAAAGCTGAGGAATAATCTAAGTAAAAAGGCGAGAAGAAGAAAGGAGTAAATTGACCTACTTCGAGAAAGGACCCCAGAGAGTCCCAGACCCGCTGCTTAGGATCGACGTGAACGATCCTGTGGACGACCTCGGACAGGATGCACCCGTCGACCAATCTCTTTATTAGATCCCAATTGTTGAAGAGATTCTCCCCCAGATCTTCTTCGGAGCCATCGGCCCCCTCGATGGCAGCCCTGCTGCTGCGGCTCTTACAGGCCAATGTCTTCTTTCGCCTTCTCCGTTCGGCCCCCAGTGCCTCCTCGGGTCGGGCCTCTGGAGCGGGAACCTCAGTCGGGGGGCTCCTTGAAGAGGCCCGGGGGACTGCTGGCTCATCGTTGGAGGGAGTGTCGATGGTAATGGCCGCCTGGGCAGGCGCGGCTGAGCTGGTCTCTTCTGCTCTTACCCTCTTCGCCGCCCCCCAGGATGCTCCATCTTTCCTTTTGTGGGTCTTGAGACCTTGGGCTAGCATTCGAGCTGCGTCAGCATCCATATCTGCAGTGAATGAGGATCAACACAGCTTAACAAAAGAACAAGAAGAAAAGAAAAAAAAAAAAAAAAAAAATAAAATATCGATAGGATTGAGAGGGCTTAGGCCGATGTTAAACAAGAGTTGTTCCTTTAGGAGGTTGGAGAGAAGAGGAGCTAGATAAGCCTCGAGTTTTTTGGAGGCTTCAAGGTCATCCTGTCCCAGGCTGGAAGCCCGATGGATGGTATCCCTCAGGAAGCCCCAGGGTGGCATCCCCAACTCCAAGATCGGGCATCGGACGTAAAAGTACCTCTCCTTCCAGTTATGGATAGAAGAAGGGGCACCTTTCAGCAACCCCTTTCTACCGAACTGAGGGAAGAAGTACCACCAGTCCTTTGCCGAGGGATGACGCTTGAAGGTATAAAAATTCTTAAACAATGAAAGGGTTGGCTGAACTTCAGCTAAACTACAGAGGGAAAGAAATCCTATCAGAAATCTAAAAGAGTTCGGCGCTACAGAAACTAAAGAAATGTTTAAGAAGCAAAAGAGAGCAATAACAAAAGGTGGAAGCAGAAGTCGAAGCCCGACGTGGAAAGCCTCTTGGTATAAACAGAAGCAGCCGGGGGAGAGCGCTAGCCCTGCTAGTCGGCCCGAAAAGCTCCAGCTCGTACTCTGTAGGAACCCCGTACTGAATCCTAATCAGTGAGAGTTCCTCCGAAGTCAGAGAGCTAGGGATGGTGTCTGGTACAAAGATCAGATGAGGTTCATCAACAGAACTAAGATTTTGGGGGATTAGAACGGATGAACTCCTAGAACTGCTAGAGGAGGAAGTGTTGGAGGACATTTTGAATCAAGTGAAAACCCTAAAAATCTCGAAAAAATTGAAAAAAATAAGAAACGGGATGCTTGTGGAAAATTGAACAGGCAGAATGTAAAGAAGGAAAAACAGAAGAAGAACAGCAAGAAAAAAAAAATATAGGGGGAGAGTTCTGGAACTAACCTAGGCTGGTCCGAAGGATGCAAAGATGCAGAGATGGGGACGACTCGAAGAACGCCTAAGGCCGAGAAGGACGTTGGGGAAGAATGAAACTCTCAAGAAGAAGGAGGGATCAAAGAAACTTCCAAGCAAAGTGAGACCCCTAAAGGAGGGAGGCGGGTTTAAATAGGCGACGGGGTCCGGTGCAATAATGACCACAGATTTCCTCTGGCCGATCTATAACCGCCGCGTGGCCCACTCATCATGGCAGGCGGCTAAAAGTGGCTGACAACTGACACAACCATTATTGTGCCGTACCTAGAGCAACGCTCTAGTGGAAATTCTGAAAAAATCTTTTCAGATCGCCTCGATTTGAAATGGCTCCAACACCATCGCGCCAAACACCAAAATATCTACAAACAATCGAGTGCAGAAATCAAGGGAGGCAACTTCGACTGTAAAAATTTCTCTGTACTTCCTTCATTCGAAACCCAAACTCGAAAGTAGGGGGACTGGTGTTGGATACAAAATAACCCCAGCCGAAGTTCGTAAAAGGCCGACCCTTCCAGGGCTCTTCCGACTTCCGACCTTGTGCGACGTCTTTCTGAACTCCCCTGACCTCCTGAGCTTCCATAATACCATCTGGACTTCTCCGATAATGAGCTCCTCCATTCATCTATCGGGCTACTCCAAATGCTTTCTGAGCTTCAATATCAATCGATTTTCTACAGTGATCAACTATTCTCCGAATCTCTTTACTCCGAACTTCTTCCGAACTTCATCAATGTCCGAGCTTCTCCAACAGCAGGACTTCTACAGTAACCAGACTCCATCCAAGTTTCTACGACGGTCGACCACCTTTTGAATTTCATCAGAGCTCCTATAAGAGCCGGATCCCAATCGAATTTCTATAGTAGATGGATTCTAGACGAACTTCTATGATGGACAGGCTCCACCAGTCGGATCTCTACTCCGAACTTCTTCCGGACCTCGTCAATGATCGAGCTTCTCCAGCTGTAGGACTTCTACAATAAGAAGTCTCCATCTGAGCTTCCACGACAACTGATCTTCGTCTGAACTTCTACAAAAAGCGGACTTCGTCCAAACTTCTACAGCAGAATTGAATCCCAGACTCCTCCAATGTTTGACCTTTCCCAGTGTCCTCGAGACTCCTCTAGCAGATGAATCTTCACAGTGCCATCCGAACTCCATTGTTGGATGACCCTCTGTCGGATTCCTCATGAAATCGGACCTCTCCGATAGACAATCTTCAGACAAGCTTCCATATTAGGCAAATTTCAGACAGACTCTTCTAGCAATCAGACTCTTATCGAACTTCTCCAATAGAAAGTCCCTGTCTGAGCTTTTACAGTAGATGACTGCCGCCTGCAGCATCAGCGCCCAAGGCACCCGACAATAGTGGACTCGTCAGCAACCTCAAAAACATCCAAACTTCTCTTAGATTACTGAGATAAAGAGCCATTCCGCTCCATTAGACATCCCAGCCGAGCTTCGACCATCAGGCCCGAACTCTCCGACAAGTCACAACCACGGATACCACTCCACTCTCTGTAGCAGATTCTACGTGGCCCCACCACTCTCTGGCAAGTTGCGACAATGGACACCACTCCACTCTCCATAACAAACTTCACGTGGCTCTGAACGGCCCCCTGACGCCACTACTCTCCATAACAAACTCCATGTGGCCCCGAATGGCCCACTACTAGGTGGTTACAGATGCCGCTGTCAATCAGTTACGCTCTCCATCTATAAAAAGGGACCCCCAGATATGTTCTTCTCTAAGCTCTAAACTCTATCTCGAAACTCTGCTAAAATTTTATTCGAGTGCTCCATTTCTGTTGAGGTAGAGTACTGACTTGAGCATCGGAGGATCTTGTCGGAGCACCCCCAACTCCACTTTAGACTTCCCTTGTAGGTCCCGACGGTGGACGCGATCCCCTCGACTCCAACTTCTCCGACGTCGACAGAATTCTGCACCAACAAATCTTATGAAGAAGAACAGAAAAAAAAAATTTAAAATTATTTTGATTATGAATATGTTTAGATTAGATCTGAAATGATTTATGATTTATTATGATTTTAATAAAATTAATTCTGATATGAAAATTAGTTTTAAGATTTGAATTGTATGTTACATATGATATAATCTATAGAGATCTAAATGTTGCTATGATACATGTGATGTATAAATTAAATTTAGATCTAATTAATATATATTTAATTGTTAAACATAGATTTAAAAATTAGATTTTAAGATCTAAAATAATATGACATATGATGTATATATACTTCACATGAAACCCTAGTAAAATAGTTTTACAATTAAAATAGTTTCAATACATGTTTCATAAACTTAATTGGGAATTAGGATTAAAAGATCTAGATTTGAGAATTGAAGATCTTAAGATACTTCATAAATCATGGGGCTATGGGTTAGCTCAAATCAGATCATTTAACTGGGTTAGATCTAGAGTTAAAAACAAATATGGACTAAATAGAGAAATAGCTTAAATCTAATCAAATATTGAATTAGATTAGATTAGGATTTCTCTAGATCAGCCTCAATAGTTATAGCTTGATCAAGTGCATGAATTTGACCTTACCAAAAGGATCTGATTGTGGCTCAGTGGCTGAGCTCGAGTCTTTTGGCTGGTCAAATTGAAACTAATCGATCAACTGGTATCTAAGGTAAGTATGAAAATTTGATCGATGATTTTTAATTGATAGTCTGCTTATCTTGCCATTTTAATGGTATTTAAGGCAAACCAAGGTAGACCCTTCTACTGATCTCACTTAGATAATTTGGTAGATTATGTTTTGATTAGGTCACTGAATGATTCGAGCTGACCCATACCATTAAGGTAAATCAATTTGACTAATTTAGATGCCTCTTGACCAGCTTATCTTTAGTCCTCTTCATGACTTAATGAAGTCAGTGGGAGGATTTACGACTTGCTGGTTGATCTCTTCTCTTATTCTTAAATCATTTAATCAAATTTTTTAAATTATTAGGTCCTTAAAATAATATAGTTATGGAGATAACTAGTTCATAGCCTTCCATTAAGATGTATGATAATGGATCCAATATTCTAATTAAGCATTAGAGGTATCACATGCCTGATATTTATTGAGTATTGGAATTCTCATTCATCATATGACCACCTTCTTATGCCTTTCAGATCAATGGTCAGGTTGGCCAAGCCACACTCGAGCCTGGGCATCCATTTGTTAGATGCACTTGGTGAAGTCATGTTAATGGTTGGATCTAACCAAAATGTTTAGTGGAGGTGTCACATGCCTGCTGAAGAAATACCTGGGGCAAAACCAATTACTAAAAATTATTTGAAAAAATAATTGGTTAAGAACCTATCCATAGATGCACAAGAGTTGGTCGAGCCACACTCGAGCCCGAATGTAGTCCATATGGATTTTAGTACCTACAAAGAGATTAATATAATTTCTTGAATTAGAGGTAGAGGCTACATATTTGTATAACATAGTGGAAGAACCTTTAGACTAAAATCCATATCTTTAAGATTAAAATAATACATATACTAACTAGTCTTTGGTTTTCTTTTTTAGCAATGGCCAACACACTTTCACTTCGCTCGCTGTTAGACAGTGACAAGCTTATTGGACCTAACTTTGATAGGTAGTATCGAAAGTTGAAGGTTGTCTTAGAGCATAAAAGGATCCTGCATGTTTTTATGGATCCAGCATCCGAAGAACCTACTGCGAATGCATGTAGTGCGATGAGAGACACTTATCAAAAATGGCTCAATGACTATACCACCATGTATTGCATTATAAGGGCAACCATGAATGATGAACTTAGTCATAAGTTCAAGGATGCAAAATCAAAGCAAATGATTCAAATGTTGAACAAGTTTTTTGACATCCCAAAGGATGCTGAGAGATATAAAACCTCCTGTGCTGTGCTTAATGCTCGTATGTGAGAGGGGGCATCGATCATCGATTATATATTATATATGATCAAGCAGATTGAATACCTAAGTAAATTTGATTTTCTATTATATGAACAGTTGGGCAAGGATACTATTTTGAGCTCGCTATCAAAATCCTACCTACCCTACTTGAGTCATTATAGAATGAGCAAGCTTACAGTAAACTACCATGATTTATTAGAATTATTGCAAACATTCAAGAAGGACCATCAGTTCCAAAAAGAGTTGGTGCATGTAGTAGGGGTGTCATCAGTAGGTCACCATTCTTCTAAGAGAGAAAAGAAGAAAATGGTGCAGAAAAATCATGCCGTGGATCCGAAGTAGAAGCAGAGCAAGAAGTTGAAGGTCAACAAGAGCCAGGCAAAATGCTTCTTTTGCAAGAAGTTGGTGTTGGATTTTGATCATGCAATGGAATGTAAATTTTAAAAATTTTTAAATATACAAATCAAAAGCTTTAATAATTAAAAATATCGAACCAAAACCTAAACTCAAGAATCACCTTGTAAATGTCAAACAAAACAAAATCCAAGCATGCAAAGAGACAGAAACTTATACTTTCTTAGACGAGTAGTATGGTAAGAAGGTGATCTCTACAAAACTCCAAAATAGAAGTTCTCCAATGGTGATCCACACGAAAGATGGTCAAGATCCTTCCCAATTAGTGCACAGCCACAGTATTTTCTTCATAAGAGCACTATCAGCTTCGAACTTGAAGAACAATCACGTCAATACTCTATTGCCATCGATTTCATTACTAAGATCACATCCAGAGAATTCTCTCTAGAAGTCTCACAATCTAAGATTTGATTTTATGCTCAAACACATGAAAAAATAAAATCCTAGGACAAGCTCACTACACTTGCTATTTTTCTCACCTCCCTTCTTTCTACTTTTCCACCCAAGTTTTTTCCTGTCTTTTCCTCAAATTTTTTTTAGATTTTTTTCTTTCTTATCACATGCCAAGGCCTTTGATTTTTCACTAAAATTCAGTCCTTATCCTATAAGAGGCACCCCATTTAAATAGATGAGAAAGGGACATCAAGAAGACCCAAGGGGCACCAACTCTTGGTGCTCCACTTCTTCATGAGGAGAAATAATTTTTTTGATGCATTAAGTGGCACAGAAGAAGCTTCACACAAAAAGACTCTTTCTCTTCTATGCCCCATAATTCCCTCATTTACTTTAGGCATGTGACAATTAAGAAAATGGAGGAAAATTAAGAAGTGGTTAGAGTCATAAAGAAGAAAGACTCTTCCTCTTCTTAATGCTAAGAAGGGGTGGGTGGCAATTAATTTATAGTGTGAAACTAGAGTGGCATGGAGGTCTCCTTCCATACTTGAAACTCTTCCAAGTTGGGTAGTTGTCCAATTAAAATAGACCCAATCCAATCAGGTCAAAGGCAATAGGTTCAATTTAGCTCAAACACTTTGAACTTAACCTAATTAGGAACTTGGGTTAACACAATATGCTAGCATATCAAATTAACACCTAGGATTTACATTAAATCTTAATTAAATTAGACCAAAACCAAATCTCAAATTGTGTGATCCATTGGGTTGCAAATCTAGCCAGCAGTGGACACAAACTCTTGACCTAACCTAAATCCGATCAGACTAGATCAGCTCAAGAGTCTCAATTAACTAGGACTCTTTTTAATTAATTTTTAAATTAAATTTTTTTAATTTTAATGAGTCCACAAGTCAATATTGATATCTAGCAATATATCATAACTATCCGAAAGAGATAAAATTTGATAAAAATTATCAAAATATCCTTTAGTGGTAAGTTACCATGCAATTCAATCCTTCAGTTGAACAACATCCCAGATGAGCTATGGATATGGAATCATATCAAACCCAATTGCTAAATATATCTTAATCAAAAGGTGATCATTCAGTTGATGATACATTAAAAATTCTTATCTAATTATTATCTTGCTTTGGCCAAAGACTTCTATAGTCATTAACCTATGAGATCACATAGGATGTTCACTCCCCTTATTAGGAGTGGCTGATCCCTTATTGACCACTCATAACCTTCATGCACACTTCATCATATCTAGAACACCCCACACAAGGATCAAAGAACCAAGTTAGAAAGTGAACAAAAATATGGATTCTGATATAGAAGGTACCATGGTGATCTAAGGTCAAAGGATCATTTTTACAACTCCCACTAGAGAACAATCGGTTGATATATAAATAAGACTCCATTAGATGTTCTCTCATAGGTCTATTCAATGAACTCACTTATTAATGAGCACCCACTCTCTAATGTTAGATGTGTGCCCTAGATGCCAGATTGGCTGACACATTTCTGCACAAATGTAAGGGCAAATTTATAATTTTGACTATAAATAAATAAAAGGGTTAATCTACTATCACATTGTGTACATTATGTCTATGATACATCTTTTGAGTTAGTAGGAATGTTAATTCATATTTTCAAGAGTTAAAAATTTAAGGCATGAATTTACATAACTAACTCATAAACAGCTCCTGACCATAGGATCATCACGAGAATGGTGATCGATCTGGAAGGTTGGTGCACGATCGCTTCCTTAGGGTAGATGTGTCTTGAGTCTATAGTGTGGAGACACCAGAGTGAGAGTACAGGTATTCATTGAGAATGAGAGTACTGAGCTTGACCACCTCAAGAAGTCATAAAGAAGTCTACCTTCTCATCGATGACTAGCTCAATGCTGCAGCTATGTGTCTAATTCTTTGACTTGAGGTGCATCGATAGTTCACCTTGAGTATGTTATAGTTTGACTATACCATAACTCGATCTCTTAGCCATTCGAAATCCTGAGGTGTATGTTGGCTGTAGCATATTCATTGTAGGAACCAGATTGCACCAAGATGGAATCTATCAATCTTGATAGATGAGAGGAGTAGTCCTATGATGATCGAAAGATCGAGTCCTTAATCCCATGGCCATGGCAAAGTGAAATAATAGAAAATATTTTTTCATTGGGGTTTCACATCAGACTCGGATCGATCGATTGATTCATATGACTGATGTTGGGTTTGACGAGTTCACCTTAACCCTAATTCAGTCGGGACTCATGATAAAAGAACTCAATCACACAGGTAGCTGCATCGAGAAGTTCATCTTTATTTTTGATGGATTGCCACCATATACTTTTAGGTATCACTGGTGGATTTTGGAAGCAATTAGAATGATATTGATGATCGATCATTCTAAATTATCTGAATCAGAAGAGTTTTGGTCCATCGAAAGGAGTTTCGATGATGTCGATGATGAGATCATGACATGTCTCATTACCATACAAAAATGAACCTAACTGGGTCACACAAACAAGAGTTAGGGTCTGGATGTCATCAATTGAGCTAGCCCAGTTCGATTGATTTGGATTAGATCTAATTAGGTTTAAAGAAATCGTGCTAGCATACGATTGAGCCTAACTTTCTCCTTGTGCAATCTTTTTCATCTCGACTGAGCGAAATATGATTTGACTCACCCAGAGAACCTTGAGAAGGTTTCTCTTAATCTGACTGGAGCTAGTCTAGCTCATAAAAATTTTATCTTAATTCATAAGATGAATTTAAGATAACACCTACCAATTTCTGTCACCTGCCATTTTTGTTTTAGGACATCGATCAAACATTGACTTATGGATCTTAAACTGAAGGCCACTTGGCAAGAGATCATTGGAGAGTTTTTGTGGAGTATCCACCTATTAAATTAGGCCTCAAAGTGGGTGCCAAGATCAGATTGGGCATGCACCCCAAGTGGATAAGGATAGAGTCCCATGAGATGAGGACTCTATGCCTTGATCGACTCAAACTATGGGGCGCCAATCTCATTGTGTTTATCCAGTGTTGGCGCCAACAGTAGGAGGGTTTGGTGGAGTTTTTATCTGATATGATCAGATGACATCACTCCATCAATCAAAATTTTTTCAGAATTAATTGAAATTTTTTGATTGGTCGAATGATGTGGCACTGCATGGCGCAGCATGGTCTATTTAAACCCTGTCAGCGCCTAGGGTTTAGAGAATCTGCTCAATACCCAGCAAAAATGAGATTCTCCTCCACTTCTCTACATCCCCTCTGTTTCTCTCTCTCCCCTCTTCATGTCCAAGAAGTTGGACATTCATCTGGTGCTTGTCCAAGGCGTGGTGGCTCCCTGATCAGAAGGCTGCAGGGATTTGTCGAGAAGCTGCTGCTCCAACTTCAGAAGATCTTTTGAAGATCTTCCAGATCAGATCCAAATCTAATTTTTGAAGAAAAGATTTGCAAGGAGAAGACAATCTAGATCATGCTTGAGTAGATATCAATAGAGGCCAGGCGACTGCATGGCTATTTTAGAATCTCGGGTATTGCTGCGATCATCTACAAGGTAATATAGTTACCCTAGAGGTATTTCTCTAATCCTCAAGTTTTAGATTTAATTTTAAATTAAATATTAGATAATAAGAATCAAATCTAATAGATCTTAGATTTGAAATAAATTAGGATAATTTTTTTTAAAAAATATTCCATCCCAGATCTCATTAGATTTGGAAGATCCTACAAGAAAAAAAGTGGTTTTTCCTTCAACTGGTATCAGAACCAAGTTGATGGCTCTATTTCAGATCTAATTTAGATCTAATTTTTATTTTTATTTATCTAATATTAACAGATTTTAAATATCACATCAGATGTAATTGGATCTGAAATAAAAAAATTTAAAATTAAATCTAAGTAGATCTAACATGTATGAGATGCATGACTAGACTAGGAATAGTTTAAACTATGAATAGTTTTAAAATTTTATGTTTTAATATGATTAAAATATAAATTAGATCTAAATTATTTTATAATTTTCTGATATTATAAATATTATATTCAGATCAAAAAATAAAAAATAAAATTTAATTAATTCATAAGATTGATCTGCTGCATGCCTAGACTAGTTGTAGAATTATTCTAGTAACTGTCTAGAATAGATTTTATATTGAATAGTTTAATTTAAATCTTATTTTTTAGATGTTACATGTGATGTATCAGATCTAAAAGTATGCTAATTAGATCAAATTTTAATACATGAGATGTATGCAAAGCATGTATAAGTTAGATCTGAAATTATATATGTGATATGTAACTTAGATCTAACTAGTTTTGTAGTTAAATTTATATTTCTGATTAAGATGTTCCTCATGACCGTTCAGTCATAAGAATAAAGTAGGGTTTAAGACCCTCTCCTCCCATTCAATGGGATATTTTTATAGCATGTAGGGGTACTGTGCGTTCATCCTTAATCAGAAATTAAACTTATTTTTTTACAAAACCCTAGATCCTGAAATCCTAGGATTTATTTTACATATTTTGTTTATGAATCCAAGACTTAATTAATGAATTATGCTTATGAAATTCAATTAGGTCTAAAATTGAGAATTTCAGATCTAAGTCATTTTCATAAAATTGGGTTCGAGCTTGGGTAGCTCAATTAGGACTAGCGGTTGATCAAATCGAATCAAAAGTTGGTTAGGTGGGATCATGAAAGCTAATAATTGACCAGCCTAATAGGATTAAGTCTAGGTCAAGGTCGAATCACATTCATATGTGACTCGATCAAGTTAAGACCTAATTTGGCTCAGTGGTTAGAGCTTGGATTGTAGACTAACCAAATTGGTTCTGGTTCGATAATTTGGTATCTAAGGTAAGTTGGGCAGATGCGATCGACTGATTTTTAATTGAGAGCTACTCAACTCGAATGCGTTCTTGTCGAGTTAATGGCATATCCCTTCCATCGGTCTCACTTACCTGGCCATATGTGTCGATCCAGTTCTGATTTGAGGTGGCTAATAATTTGAGCTAACCCATGTCACTAGGTTAGTCATAATTGTTATGACTATGTCAAGTCAAGTTTAATGAGACCTAACTTAAATCTCTCTAAGAAAATATTAAGTCTAAGGTCTTCCACCATTATGGATGTGCAAGCCCTTCCCGAGGTTGATTGTTCTCGGCTGGTTACAGTGGTTCAGTTGCACCAGGAAGATGCAACCATGTCCATTAGGCATTGGATGCTATGGATTAGAGGATGGGTTGTGCTCAATATTTCGGATACGGTGAGGGACTCAATCAGGAATCTAGTTCGTGCAAATGGTGGGTCTGACTTAACTAAGGATTGGAGCAATATTCCAGACACAGTGAGCTTCATGAATTAGAGATCAAGTTTTGGGTGTACCATGATTAGAGAATCATTGGACAAGAGTTGTCCACTCATCGGTTGACCCATCACCAATAACTGTTGGGTGAGGTGATGAGCCAGTCGGTGAGACCGCACCACCCACTAGAAATCACTAATCACGGAGATTTTCACATCTTTACCTAGGGAGTGTAGGGATCTGAAAAAATAGTGGGAGCTTAATTTGTTTAAAAATGAAAACCCTAAATAAATTGGTTAAGTCTGATTACAAAATCTAACTAGAAACTTTTGACTCTCTACAGGAAACATGTCTGCGTCTAACCTCCTGACCAAAATACTAGACACCCACAGATTGACTAGACCCAATTTCAAGGATTGGTTGAGGAACTACAGAATTATTTTGGGTTCTGAGAAACTGACTCATATCTTGGACCAGGACCCACCTGCCATGCCAGTATGTTCGATTGCTAAACAGAGAGCGTCTCTGAAAAAGTGGATGGATGATGATAACAAAGCCTAATACTACATGTTGGGTGCTATGTCTGATGACTTGCAATACCAGCATGAGAACATTATGACTACCCACCAAATGTTGGCTCACCTACAAGAGTTGTTTGGTGAACAAAGTCGCGCAGCCAAGTATCAAGTCTGCCTAAGGCTTTTTAAGGCTAAAATGCATGATGGGCAGTCAGTCCAAGATCATTATTTGACAATGATCAAGAACTTTGAGGAACTTGAGAAGCACGGTATCATCTTAGACAAAGATTTTCAGATTGATGTGATCCTTCAGTTCTTGTCCGATGTATATGGTCAGTTCATCATGAACTTCCATATGCATAAGATGCAGTGTACCTTGGTTGAGTTAATGAACATAATGGTTACGACTGAGCTTTCTTTGAAGAGTTCAAAAAACTCAGTCCTTACTGTGGAGCAGACTTCTTCCAAGAGAAAGTCTTTTGAAAAGAAGAAGAAGTCTGAGAAGAAGCAGAAGGTGAATGGGAAGATGAGGAAGTGGAACTGTCCTCAGTACTTGGCCACCCTGAATAACAAGAAGGATGGTCCTTCTGGAGGAATGCTCATTATAGAATCTAATATTATGGTTTTCTCTATATCCAATTGGGTACTTGACTCTGGTTCTAGTGCTCATTTGTGCACTTCTATGCAGGGTCTTGAGGAGAGCAGGAGGCTGAGGGATGGGGATATGATCCTACGCATCAAAAATGGAGCAAGAATTTCTGCTGTGGCTGTGGGAATCTATCTTCTATGATTACCGTTAGGATTAGATTTAGTTCTTAGAGACTGTTCTTATGTGCCTGCAGCAAGCAGAAATTTGATTTCTGTTTCATGTTTAGCACAAGAAAGCTATGTGATTAGCTTTCATAAGGATCATTGTAACATATTTTATGAAAATAATAAAGTTGCAAATGATTTTCTTATTAATGGTCTCTATCAGCTATATATTGATGTATCTATATTTAATATCGAGAAAAATGTGAATGCCATAGGAATTAAAAGGCCTAGAGATAGTCTAAATGATAGGTATCTGTGGTACCTAAGGCTAGGTCATATAGCGGAAGACAGGGTTAACAAATTAGAGAAATCCGAGCTATTGAGTTCGCTAACTTTCGAGTCATATCCAGTTTGTGAATCATACCTTCAAGGCAAAATGATCAAGCTCCCTTTTGTGGGACATGGAGAAAGGGCCACAGACCTACTTACCCTAGTACATACGGATGTGTGCGGCCCATTTGATGTGCCAGCTAGAGGCAACTATGTCTACTTTATTACCTTTACCGATGATATATCTAGGTACGGGTATGTATTTCTAATGAAACACAAGTCTGAAGCCTTTGAAAAGTTCAAAAAATTCAGGCATGAGGTAGAAAAACAAATAGGAAAGCCCATTAAGGTTCTTCGATCAGATCGAGGAGGTAAATGCTTTAGTCGGGAGTTCCTAGACTATCTTAAAGATAATGGCATAGTCTCTCAATGGACTCCACCTGGAATGCCACAACTCAATGGGGTTTCATAATGGAGAAATCGGATCCAATTAGATATGGTCCGTTCCATGATGAGCTTCACGGACCTCTCTGAGTTTCTTTGGGGACATTGTCTAATGACAGTAATATATGTCTTGAATAGGGTTCCCTCTAAAATCGTTCCTACCACACCGTATGAGATATGGCATGGTAAGAAGTCAAGTCTGAGTCATCTCAGAATTTGGGGTTGTCCGGCTCATGTCAAGAGACAGCAGGCGGACATGTTAGAGTTCAGGACTTTTAGAGCTCGATTCATAGGATATCCTTAAGAGTCATTAGGATGCTATTTTTATATTCTAGAAGACCACAATGTGATTGTGAATCGACATGCTATTTTTCTTGAAAAATAGTTTATTCAAGATGGTGGCATCGGAAGAATAATTAAGCTCAAGGAGAATGTCTCCCAAGAGCAACAAGCTAAAGAATCTAAGGAACCCAATCAATTAAAACCAGTCCTAACACAACCTCTTCCACCTTGTAGATCGACTAGGGTTTTCCATCCTTCTGAAAGGTACTTAGGTACTATACAAGAGAAAGTAGAGAAAATATTCCTCATGGGAAATGGGGCTCATGGTGATGACCCCAAGACCTATGATGAGGCGATATCAGATATCAACTTCGAAAAATGGTTAGAGGCAATGAGATCAGAAATTGACTCGATGCACTCAAACCAAGTCTGGACCTTGGTAGATTCATCTGAAGGTATTGTACCTATTAGGTGTAAATAGATCTTCAAGAGAAAGATAGGTGCAGATGGAAATGTGAAGACATTCAAGGCTAGATTCGTAGCAAAAGGTTATAGTCAGCACGAAGGCATTGACTATCAGGATACCTTCTCGTCCGTAGTCATGCTAAAATCCATCCATATATTGCTTGCTATTGTAGCCTATTTTGATTATGAAATATGACAGATGGATATGAAAACGACATTCTTAAATGGATATCTTGAAGAAGATATCTATATGGAATAGTCGCTTGATTTCACATCCAGTGATGATGATCACAAGGTCTGCAAGCTGTAAAGGTCTATTTATGGACTTAAGCAAGCATCTCGGAGCTGGAATACTCATTTCAATGATGTGATCAAAATATTTGGTTTCATCAAGAATGAGGAGGAACCATGTGTGTTCAAGAAGGTCAGTGGGAGTGCAGTTGTCTTCCTCGTACTGTACGTTGATGACATCCTCCTAATTGGAAATGATATTTTCATGTTGACCTTAATCAAAATATGGTTGTCTAAAGAGTTCTCTATGAAAGATCTAGGAGAAGCATCCTTTATACTGGGTATTAAGGTCTATAGAGATAGACCAAATAGGATGCTAGGACTTTCACAGAAGATGTACATAGAGGAGGTGCTAAAAAGGTTTAGCATGAAAAACTTCAAAAGAGGTTTAGTACCTTTTAGACGTAGCATTCATCTCTCCAAGAAGATGTGCCCTAGCACACCTGAGGAGATTGAACGCATGAGCAAGATCCCTTATACTTCAGTAATAGGAAGCCTCATGTATGCCATGCTATGTACACGACCTGATATAGCCCATGCTGTGAGTGTCACAAGCAGATATCAGTCGAATCCAAACGAAGAGCACTGAACTTCTGTGAAATGTATCCTTAAATACTTGAGAAGGACTAAGGATATATTTCTAGTCTTTGGGAATGGAGAACTTCAGATTCAAAGATTTACAGACTCAGACTTTATGTCTGATATAGATGATCGAAAGTCGATATCTGAAAGTCTGTTCATTTGCAATGATGGTGCAGTCAGCTGGAAGAGTTCCAAGCAGATAGTAATTGCTGATTCCACCATGGAGGCAGAGTATATTACTGCATCGGAAGCTACGAAAGAGGTATTTTGGTACAAAAAGTTTGCCGCAGAGCTTGGAGTGATGTCATCGGATGCCATCCCTCTTTACTGTAATAATAATGGCGCCATAGCTCTAGCTAAAGAGCCAAGGTCTCACCAGAAGTCCAAGCATATCGAGTAGCGATTCCATCTGATCCGTGATTACCTCGAAAAGGGTTATGTCAAGGTTAAGAGAGTCGACTCCACAGACAATGTGGCAGACCCACTGACAAAGCCATTAGGCCAACAGAAGATCAAAATCTACCTTGAGAAGATGGGACTTAGATATGTAGCCAATTGGCATTAGGTGAAGTGGGAGTTTGTTAGATGTGTGCCCTAGATGCCAGATTGGCTGACACATTCCTGTACAAATGTAAGGGTAAATTTATAATTTTGATTATAAATAAATAAAAGGATTAATCTACTATCACATTGTGTACATTATGTCTGTGATACATCCTTTGAGTTAGTAGGAATGTAAATTCATATTTTCAAGAGTTGAAAATTTAAGGCATGAATTTACATAACTAACTCATAAATAGCTCCTGACCATAGGATCATCATGAAGATGGTGATCGATCCAGAAGATTGGTGTATGATCACTTTCTTAGGGTAGATGTGTCTTGAGTCTATGATGTGGAGACACCAGAGCAAGAGTATAAATATTCATTGAGAACGAGAGTACTGAGCGTGACCACCTCGAGCAGTCATAAGGAAGTTTACCTTCTCGTCGATGACTAGCTCGATGCTGTAGCTGTGTGTCTAGTTCTTTGATCTGAGGTGCATCGACAGTTCATCTTGAGTGTGTTATAGTTTGACTACACCATAACTCGATCTCCTAGCCATTCGGAACCCTGAGGTGTATGTTGGCTGTAGCATATTCATTGTAGGAACCAGATTACACCAAGATAGGATCTATCAACCTCGGTAGATGAGAGGAGTAGTCCTATGATGATCGAAAGATTGAGTCCTTAAGCTCATAGCCATGGCAGAGTGAAATAATAGAAATAAATTTTTTATTGGGATTTCACATCGGACTCGGATCGATCGATTGATTCATATGACTGATGTTGGGTTTGATGAGTTCACCTTAACCCTAATTCAGTAGGGACTCATGATAGAAGAACTCAATCACACAGGTAGCTGCACCGAGAGGTTCATCTTCATTTCTAATGGATTGCCACCATATACTGCTAGGTGTTACTGGTGGATTTTGGGAGCAATTAGAATGATATTGATGATCAATCATTCTAAATTATCTGAATCAGAAGAGTTCTGGTCCATCGAAAGAAATTTTGATGATGTCGATGATGAGATCATGACATATCTCATTACCATACAGAAATGAACCTAACTGGATCACACAAATAAGAGTTAGGGTCTGGATGTCATCAATTGAGCTAGCTCAGTTCGATTGATTTGGATTAGATCCAATTAGGTTCAAAGAAATCGTGCTAGCACACAATTGAGCCTAACTTTCTCCTCGTGCAATCTTTTTCATCTCGACTGAGCCAAATGTGATTTGACTCACCCAGAGAACCTTGAGAAAATTTCTCTCAATATAACTGGAGCTAGTCCAGCTTAAAAAAATATTATCTTAATTCATGAGATAAATTTAAGACAACACCTGTCAATTTCTGTCACCTGCCATTTTTATTTTAGGACATCGGTCAAACGTTGACTTATGGATCTTAAACTGAAGGCCACTTGGCAAGAGATTATTGAAGAGTTTTTGTGGAGTGTCCACCTACTAAATTAGACCTCAAAGTGGGTGCCAAGATTAGATTGGGCGTGCACCCCAAGTGGATAAGGATAGAGTCCCATGAGATGAGGACTCTATGCCTTGATCGACTCAAACTATGGGGCGCCAATCTCACTGTGTTTATCCAGTGTTGGCACCAATAGTAGGAGGGTTTGGTGGAGTTTCTATCTGATATGATCAGATGATATCACTCCATCAATCAAAATTTTTCCAGAATTAATTAAAATTTTTTGATTGGTCGAATGATGTGGCACTGTATGGCGCAGCAGGGCCTATTTAAAACCTGTTTGCGCCTAGGATTTAGAGAATCTGCTCAATACCCAAAAAAAATGAGATTTCCCTCCACTTCTCTATATCCCCTCTACTTTTCTCTCTCCCCTCTTCATGTCCAAGAAGTTGGGCATCCATCTGGTGCTTGTCCAAGGCATGGTGGCTCCCTGATCAGAAGGCTACAGGGATTTGTCGAGAAGCTACTGCTCCAGCTTCAGAAGATCTTTTGAAGATCTTCCAGATCAGATCTAGATTTAATTTTTGGAGCAAAGATTTGCAAGGAGAAGATGATCTAGATTCTACTTGAGTGGATACCAGTAGAGGCCAGGCGATTGCGTGGTTATTTTAGAACCTCGGGCGTTGCTGTGATCATCTACAGGGTAATCTAGTTACCCTAGAGGTATTCCTCTAATCCTCAAGTTTTAGATTTAATTTTAGATTAAATATCAGATAATAAAAATCAAATCTAATAGACCTTAGATTTGAAATAAAGTAGGATAATTTTTTTTTAAAAATATTTCGCTCCAGATCTCATTAGATCTGGAAGATCCTACAAGAAAAAAGGCAGTTTTTCCTTCATCTAATACTCCACTTTCTAACAACATTTGGAATATAATAATAGTTCTTCAGTTTCAAAATTTTATCCAAAAATAACATCAAAATCTTGATTCCCACAGCTTCAGCCTGAATGAACTCTCTACTAGTGCCAAACAGCTCGAAGTCACCTTTACTTAGATACCTTATTTTCTACAGACCCTGCAATAATTTGCAACGGTGTAAGCTACTTGCAGTATCTAATATTTAAGAATCTGAAATTGAAGTACTTAATACTAAGTTTGTATCATATACAAACCTTTAGCAATATTTGCTTCCTTATGTTTCATAGTTGCAAAGTATTCTATGCAATTCCTCTTCCAATGTTCGTTCTTGCCATAGTGATATCAAGTACCTTTGACGGAGACTTTCTTCATCTTCTTCTTGGAGATGCTAGCCTTAGGGTTCAACTTTTTCTTGGAACCCTTCTTGCCTTTCTTCTTATTGATCTTATCTACAAGAAGAATCGGAGCCTTTTCACCTTTGAAATGGCTCTCTGCTATTTTGAGCATATTCAGCAATTCAGATAGGCTAATATTTAGTTTGTTCATGTGATAGTTAATGACAAACTGAGAGAAGAAATTAGAGAGTGACTGCAGGATCAAATACTGACTAAATTCACCATCAATAGCAAAACCCAATTATCCTAGAGGAGTGATCAAATCAATTATCTTAAGGACATAAATTTGCACATATGTGCCTTCAGTCATCTGGGCATGGAACAACTACTTAGATATCTCATATCTAGCAGTTCGGCTTTATTTCCTATACAACTCTTTTAGATTAAGGAGTATAGAAGGAACATCCATATCCTCATGGTGCTCTTGAAGCTCATTGTTTATCGAGGCAAGCATGATATACTTGACAGTCACACTGCCATCTTTTCACATCCTATATGTGGCCCTTTCCTCTTCAAATGCATCTTCTTCGATCATATCAGGTGCAGGTGAATCCAGTATATAGGAGACTTTCTCTTATATGAGAACTATTCTCAGATTTCTTAATCAGTCTACATAGTTTGGTCTGATTAATTTATTAGCATCTAGTATGCCTCGAAGTGATAGTAAGAATGCCATTTATGCAGTTAATCTACAATAACAAGAACATAATATAAGCGAGCAACTCATAAAGACATGCACAACTAGATTAGAACTTTTATCTAACTATGTCTCCCATTATTTTAACAAATTTCATAGCCCTCAAGTATGAAAAATGAGAAACATCATTATATTTCTAACTAGGATTGAGATCCCTATTCATCACAAATACCTTGTGGATAGTACAACAAGCATTCATGAGTTCAAGAGTAAATAATTCTTTACCAATTGTACTTCATACAATTCTCAACATTTTTCTCTTACCTCTAGATCACTTATAGTCTTGTGGATAGCACAACAAACTATAGCATTCTAGTTAAGTTATCCTTTCAATCCCATATGGACATACTTAAATAATGACATCCTTGCGGATAGCACAACAAGGCAACACTATTCAAATATATTATAAGCATCAATATGTACTTAGTCAACATTATGTCAATTTTTATAGTAAGCCTTGTGGATAGCACAGCAAGCTCACTAAGATCTTGACATACTCTATTGACCAAACATGAGGGAAGGCCTCTATAGTGTCTACATCACTAATCAATTTAAGTTCAAAATTCAATAAGATCAAATTGGTCAGATCAGTAGGTCGGAGGCTCCCTGTAGCTTTTTCTAGACACCAACAAAGTTGGCTAGGCCAGCATATGGATCTAATTAGAAAATCACCTTTAACACTTATCTAGACACCAATTGATCAAATAAATTTAACATTTAATTTGTAAGTGAATCCCAACATTACAACTTAATATAATTTTTATAGAGGGTCTTGAATCGATCTCAGCACATTCTAACTACTACATAAAATGTAATATACAAATTATGCAATTCAACATGCTTTTTCAAGTTATAATATCATTCATATTATCATGCCAAAAATGATTACAATAATCATATAAGGGTGTGTAAAAGACTTAACATATAATAAGTGTTGGGTATAAAATATCTCCAGTCGAAGTTTGTAAAAGACCGACCCTTCCAGGACTTTTTCGACTTCCGACCTTGTGTGGCGTCTCTCTGACCCCCCTCGACCGTCCGAACTTCTCCGATAATGAGCTTCTCCATTCATCTATCGGGCCGCTCCAAGGGCTCTCTGGGCCTCACTATCAGTCGACCTTCTATAGTGATCAACTATTCTCCGAATCCCTTCCGGACTTCTTCCGACCGTGGACGACCCTACTTCAAACTTCTTTCGGACTTCATCAATATTCGAGCTTCTCCGACAATGAGATTTCTATACTAACCAGACTCCATCCAAGTTTCTACAACGGTCGACCGCCTTTCGGATTCCAACCGAGCTCCTGCGAGAGCCAAACTCCTACTACAGGTGGTCTACTCTGGATATCTACTTGGACGGATCCCAAACGAGCTTCTGCAATGGGATAGGCTCCACCGGCTAGGTCACTACTCCGAGCTCCCACGATAATTGATCTTCGATCGAGCTTCTACCATAAGCAGTCTCCTTTCAGCCTTCTATAAGAATCGGACTCCATCCGAACTTCCATAGCGGATGGATATCTGAAGAACTTCTACGATAGACGGGCTCCAATAGCTGGATTTCTACAACGACCGACCATCTCCGGTGTCTGTCGAGCCTCCCCAGCCATCAACCTTCAACAATGCCATCCGGACTTCTACGGGATCCCCCAGACTCCTTCAGTGGACGAACCTCCCCAAGCCATCCGAAGTCCACCGCTGGCCGACCCTCTGCCAGATTCTCCATGAAACCAGACTTCTCCGATGGATAATCTCCAGACGAGCTTCCACATCAGGAAAATCTCAGACGGACTTCTATAGCAATCGGACTCCTACCGAACTTCACTGACAGAAAGTCTCCATCCGAGCTTCTACAGCAGATGACTCCCGTCTATAGCATCAGCGCCCGAGGCATCCGACAACAGTAGACTCGTCAGCAACCTCGAAAATATCTGAGCTTCTCCTAGATCGATGGGATAAAGAGCCATTCTACTCCATCAGACATCCCAGCCGAGCACCAGCCAACAGATCCGAACTCTCTGGCAAGTCACGACAATGGCCACTACCCTACTCCACTCTCTGCAACAGATTCCTCATGGTTCCACCACTCTCTGGCAAGTCACGACAACGGACACCACTCCACTCTCCGTAACAAACTCCACGTGGCCCTGAACGGCCCCTGACGCCACTACTCTCCGCAACAAACTCTGTGCGGCCACGAACGGCCACTACCAGGCGGTTACAGACGTCGCTGTCAATCAGTTATGCTCTCCATCTATAAAAAGGGACCCTCAGATACGTTCTTCTCTAAGCTCTAAACTCTATCTCGAAACTCTACTAAAATTTTCACTCGAGCACTCTATTTCTATTGAAGCAGAGTACTTACTTGAGCATCGGAGGGTCTTGCTGGTGCACCCCAAACTCCGGTTTAGACTTCCCTTGTAGGTCCCGATGGCGGCCGCGGTCATCTCAACTCCGGCTTTGGTGGAATTCTGCACCAACAGAATTGACGCTAGAGGAAGGGCAGCTGTGTCTTCATAGTATCCTTGTTCTTAAAGGAGTGCTCAACGGAACTGCCTCCGATCATCTTCTCCGACATCTTCTTCTCCTTCTCCTACTAGATCTCCACTTGATGCCTCCCCGAAAGGCATCCACCAGGCGATCCACGACCTCCATGGCTAGATCTCAGGCTCCGGCCTTGCCTCCAATTTTCCAAGCACCTCCTCCTCCTCCGGCAATGACGGTCGGCATGGAGTAGTTTGACCTGCTGGTTCAGCAGGTCAGAGGCCTCACCAAAGCAGTGCAAGCCATGCAGCAGCAACAGCAACAGCCGCAGGCATCAGTGCGGTTGGAAAGAGCATCGTCAGAGTTTCAAAATCTGGTAGTAGGGCGGGTCACTTGGGTCAATCACCTTGTCTTCCTCGAAAAGGGGAATCCAAGGGTGGAGAGCCCTCAGTCTGATCACGATTCCACTCCCGAAGGATCCCTACCTCCACTCTGCTAGAAGACCCTCGAGACTCATAGTCGAGAGGACCTCCTAGATCGAAGGCTCCAGAAAATGAACCGACGGATCGAAGAGCTCCACCACACTCCCCCTGCTTGTGGTGAGGACATCTGCACTGACCCTCCTTTCTTTCAAATGATCATACAGGAACCGATCCCACCAAACTTCAAGCTCCCCCAATTCGAAAGCTACGACGGGACCTCGAATCCGGTTGACCACCTGGAGGCCTTTTGGACAATGATGCTGCTCCATGGCACGCCAGACGCCATCCTGTGCCAAGCTTTTCCATCTACCTTGAAGGAAGCAGTAAGAAATTGATACTCGGTGCTGAAGTCGGGCACTATCTTCTCCTTTGATCAGATGAGCCATCAGTTTGTGGCTCATTTTGTTAGCAGCCGACATCTTCGGAGAGGTTCGAAGTTCCTTATCAACATCAAGCAGAAGGAAGGAGAATCCATCCGAGCTTACGTCAATCATTTTAACATCGCCGCATTGGAGGTCCGAAACTTGGACCAATCGATCGCGATGGCCACCCTGAAGGGCGGTCTTCAAAAGAACAATCTTCTATTCTCCCTGGAAAAGAAATATCCCAGAGACTTTGCTGATTTGCTGGCTTGGGCTGAAGGATATGCCCGAGCAGAAGAAGCCTTCAAGATGAAGGACGAGGAGGCCGTGAAGGAGCGACAAGCGGGGGACTCCAGTAAGCCCACAGTTGAAAAAGGGCCGAGTGAAGCTCGGCCACATTCTCGAACTTCCTCTGGACATAAGCATGTCCAGACTCCTCCCCAGGCTCATAGGTAGAGGAGCCCGGACCACAGAGTTCGACGGAGCTCTCCCCCAGGAAGTTTCCATAGCTACGCCCCTCTCAACACATCAAAAACTCAAATGCTGATGGAGGTTAGGAAGTAGCTGCAAAGGCCGAAAAGGATGCGTACACATCACGAGAAGCACAATCCTAACAAGTTCTGCCTCTATCATCATGACCACGACCACAACACGGAGGAGTGTATTCAGCTTCGAGACGAGATCGAGGAGCTCATCAGACAAGGTCGGCTCGACAGATTCATTCGACGCCAACCTGAAGGTAGGGAAGACCGGCCTAGGGCCCTGCCGCAGCCAGAGCCGCCAAGGAGGGAGGAGCAGCTGAAAGATCGGCCTCCAATTGGGATTATCAACTCCATCTCAAGAGGACCCCGATGGGGAGCAGATCTTCCACGACTATGGAATTCAAAAAATCTATGGATGTATTACCAATAACTTTACCTTAAATAAAAGTTTCATATTTGCATATTTTTTTTTTTAGCATGGGCTTATAACGATAGGAAGTAACTCCCTCATTCAGTCGAAATTAAGCGTGTTAGGAACAGAAAAAAAATCTCATCCTAACATGAACAAAGTCGAAGGTCCGATTACTTAAAGATCGGATGGAGAGAGAGGCCCTCGCAACGGCCCTTATGTGCCCCCATAGTCTTGTTAGGAATAGGAGGAGAACCTTATCCTAACATGAGCAAAGTCGAAGGCCTGGTTACTTAAAGACCGAATGAGGGGAGAGGCCCTCGCAATGGCCCTTATGTGCTCCCACAGCCTTGTTAGGAACAGGAGGAGAACCTCATCCTAACATGAGCAAAGTCGAAGGTCCGATTACTTAAAGATCGGATGGGGGGAGAGGCCCTCACAACGGCCCTTATGTGCCCCCACAGCCTTGTTAGGAATAGGAGGAGAACCTCATCCTAACATGAGCAAAGTCAAAGGTCCGGTTACTTAAAGATCGGATGGGGGAGAGGCCCTCACAACGGCCCTTATGTGCCCCCACAGCCTTGTTAGGAATAGGAGGAGAACCTCATCCTAACATAAGCAAAGTCAAAGGTCCGATTACTTAAAGATCAGATGGGGGAAGAGGCCCTCGCAACGGCCCTTATGTGCCCCACAGCCTTGTTAGGAATAGGAGGAGAACCTCATCCTAACATGAGCAAAGTCGAAGGCTTGGTTACTTAAAGATCGGATGGGGAGAGAGGCCCTTACAGCGGCCCTTACATGCCCCCACAGTCCTGTTAGGAACAGAAGGAGAACCTCATCTTAACATGAGCTGAAATTGACTGTCGATAACAAGAGGAGAATCTCGTCCTGACACAAACAAAAACCCAGTCAATCAAGACCGGACGAGGAGGAAAGCCTCCTCAATGGCTCCTCTACACTCTCACGACCCTGTCAAGAGCAGAAGAAAAATCCTCACTCGAACACAAAAAAAAGGGGGAGATGAAAAGGGAAAGTGACGAACTACACCAGCGATAAGTAAAAAATAAACTACATCAAAGACACAAGGGACCTCATCTCAAAGAAGAAGGATACTCCTATCAAAAACCCTCAGTCGCTAAGAAAGAACTCGACATAGGCCGAGGAGAAATTGACTTCCTCAAAGTAATGAAAAGTTTGGGTCCCCAAGCTCGATCACCGAGAGGAAGCGTCAAACTCAAATGGCCTCAAAAAGACCTACGATCATGAACAAAAAAGGCAAACCAACACGGCGACGATCGGGAACCTTCAAACAACATCGGCATCGAACAAGATGAAAGATAAAAGAAGTTCGGTAAATAATGAATCAAAGCAAGAATAGATGAGGAATTACAAACAATGCTGATGCCAAACAAGACGGAAGACAAAAGAAGTTCGGTAAATGATAACTTAATACAAGAATAGATAAGGTAATGAAAATTTTTCTTTTCATTTCATTAGTGAAGTGTACATTACAAAGCCTTGAAGGCCAAAAAAGAGAAATGACAAGAAAAAAAAAAGAATACATGGAAGAATGAAAGATAAAAAAAAAAGGGAGAGCTCTAAGGAAGCCCAGCTTCTTCTGACTTCGAGCTCTCGGTTCCGGTCCTTGTAAGGGATTGCTTTAAGTTTTTGACTTCTTCCCCTAGTTCCATCTTTCTCAGTAGTATATCCCAGTACATTTAGTGGAACCGCAGGCTCTCGCCCTCCGACTCTCGAAGCCTCTTCCTCAGGACCTCGGACTCCGCCTCGGCATCTTTGACCGCCTGCTACTCGTGGACTAGCTGAATCTTCAGCCACTGTAGTTCGGCCTCCTCCCATCCAAGGGCCACAGACAGTTCTACCATGGTCCCCCTCAAGGAGAGGAGCTCGTCGGAGCCTTGTGCAGAGGCAAGCTGGACTCTCTCAGACAACTGCCTCCGAAGGCGGGCAACTTTGTCGGTCACCATCTGGAGCTTCCTTCGATAGTCCTCTACTTGCCCACTCCAGCCGACTCGATAGGCGTTGTAGTTCACCTCAGCATCCTGCAGCTACTTTTGAAGGTCAAAAAACTTCTTCGACCAGTCTCGATCACGGTCGGCTTGGATTGTGAGCTAGGATGAGCTCTCTTCCAACTGACCGATCTTCTTCCGTGCGGCCGCCAGCTTGACTTCAAAGGAGCTGATCATGGAAGCCTGAGTCCAAGATCGGTCGCTGGCATATTTTTGGAGTTCCTCAAGCTCCATCACGAAGTCAGCCTTCCTCTGAGTGTATTCCATGAGACCCTTTCTGTGGAGGTCCTGAAAGCGAATAGCCTCTGCAGTGACTTTCGAATGGCTTTTCCTCAGCCGATGAAGTTCATCTTCCATCTTTTTGGATTTCTTCATCAACTGACAAACTTTCCTTCTGAGGTCTCGGATCATCGACTTCAAAGGAATCCCCTGTGGTAGAGGAAGAGCTTCGACAGAGCACTATCGTTGGGAGACAAAAGTGCCACGACTCAAATTAGTACAAGAAGACAAAAGAGAAGGAAAAGAATACAGAAGAAAAAAAAAAGGGGCCCTCTGTAAAGAAGAATCCGATTTCATTGATTAAATAATTTTCAAGTACAAGAGAATGAAGAAAAGTCACCACAAAGGAAAAATATAAAGCTAGAGGTTTTGGACCTCTGGGGAAGAAGTGGAGGGGCTCGACGTCCCCGAAAGATCAGCAGCGGCGGCCGCGGCGGTCGACGAGGTCCCGGCTGGAGGAGGACCGACAGCAGCTTCGGATGGTCCGGCTTCATCGTCGGATGCCTCATCCAGGAAGTCGAGATCCAGTTCGAAAAACCTTCCAGCCACCTTCTCTTGGCAGAGTTCGAAACCCCTGATGAAGGCATCCTGGCCGAACTGGACCTGTAGATCCTCCATCTCGGAGGAGGCCTTGAACTCCCCCACTGCTCGGGCCCCTGCCTCCGAGACCAAGGATGGGATCTGCACTTTCAGCTCAAAAATTTGTACCTTCAACTCGAAAACCTGCGCCTTCAGTTTGGAGACCTCGGCCTCAGCCTTCTTTCTCTCCTCCTCCAAGGCGGTCCTCAGATTGGACGAGATTTGTCCCTCCTTTTTCAGTGCCTCCTGGAGACTTAGGACCTTAGCGATCTTCTCCTCGAGGCGGACAGCCCCAGCCAGACGACCTTCCTCCACCCGAGCTGCCTCCCTCTTGGCGATCTTCACCGCCTCGATGTTGGCGACAAGCTGTTGTCCAATCTGCAAGAGAGGTTAGGGAGTCAATATAAAGGCTAAGGAATAAATTAAGTAAAAAAGCAAGAAGGAGAAAAAAGTGAATTAACATACTTCAAGGAAAGATCCCAGAGAGTCCCAGACCTGCAGCTCGGGATCAGCAAGGACGATCCTCTGGATGACCTCGGGCAGAATGCACCCTTCGACCAGCCTCTTTATTAAATCTCTGTTGTTGAAGAGATTTTCCCCCAGGTCTTCCTCAGAGCCGCCGGCCCCCTTAACGGCGGCCTTGCGGCTGCGCCTCTTCCGGGCCAGGGTCTTCTTTCTCCTCCTCCCTTCGGCCCTGGATGCCCCCTCGGGATGAGCCTCTGGAGTAGGATCCTCGGTCGGAGGGCTCCTTGAAAGGGCTCGGGGGACTTCGGGCTCGACGTCGAAAGAGACGTCGATGGCAACGGCCACCTGAACAGGCACGGTCGAGCTTGTCCCTTCTGTCCTGACCCTCTTCGTCGATCCTGAAGTCGAGGCACCTTTTCTCTTGTGGGTCTTGAGACCCTGGGCTAACCTCCGAGCCACGCCTGCGTCCATATCTGTAATAAAAGAAGATCAGCATGGCTCAAAGATGGAATAAGAGAAAGGGGAAGCAACAAAAAAAAAAAATGGTACCGGCGGGGTTAAGAGGACTCAGGCCGACGTTGAATAAGAGTTGTTCCTTCAGAAGTTCAAAAAGGAGGGGGGCTTGATAGGCCTCGAGCTTTTTGGAGGCTTCGAGATCGTCCCTTTCCAGGCTAGAAGCCCGACAGATGGAATCCCTCAGAGAGCTCCAAGGGGGTAATCCTAGCTCCAAGTTCGGGCATCGAACATAGAAGAACCTCTCCTTCCAGTTGTGGATAGAAGAGGGGGTGCCTTTCAGCAACCCCTTTCTACCGAATTGGGGGGAGAAGTACCACCAGTCCTTTGTTGAGGGATGACGCTTGAAGGTGTAGAAATTCCTAAACAAAGAAAGAGTCGGCCGAACTTTAGCTAAACTACAAAGAGAAAGAAATCCTATCAAAAATCTAAAGGAGTTCGGTACTACTGAGACTAGAGAAATATTCAGAAAATGAAAGAGAGTGATGACAAAAGGTGGAAGTGGAAGTCGAAGTTTGGTACGGAAGGCCTCCTGGTACAGACAAAAGCGATCGGGAGGAGGGGCGCTAGCCCGGTCAGTTGGCCCGGGAAGCTCCAGCTCGTACTCCGAAGGAACTCGATACTGAATCCTTATCAGTGAGAGTTCATCCAGAGTCAAAGAGCTGGGGATGGTGTCCGACGCAAAGACCAGACGAGGTTCAGTCCTGACTATGGGTTCGTCTACGGTACAAGGACTTTGAGGAACTGGGGCTGACGAACTCCTAGAACTGCTAGAAGAGGAGATATCGGAAGATATTTTGGATCAAACGGAAGTCACAAAAAATTCCAAAAAAAAAATCAAAAAAATAGCAAACAGGCTCTCAAGGAAGCTAAACAAACGGAATACAAAGAAGAAAGAACAGAAAAACGGTCAGAAGTTTCGGAACTAACCTAGGTTGGCCCAAGGAGTGTAGGAAGTCGGCAAGGATGATGGAAGTCGACCCGGAGGATGCCTAAGGCTGAGAAGGATGCTAAAAGAGGCTGAAGCTCTTGGAGAAGAGGAGGGGATCGAGGGATTCTCTCAGGCAAAGTGAAACTCCTGAAGGGGGAGGACGTGTTTAAATAGACCCCGGGATCCGGCACAATAATGATTGCGGATCTCCTCTGGCCGACCTGCACTCGCTGCATGTCCCACTCACCATGACAGGCTACTAAAAATGGCTGGCAGCTGACAAAGTCATTATTGCACCATACCTAGAGCCACACTCCGACGAAAATTCTGAAAAAATCTTTTCGGATCGCCTTGATTTGAAAAGACTCCGGCACCAGCGCGCCAAATGCCAAAATATCTGGCAACCACCGAGTACGAAAATCGAGGGGGGGCAACTTTGACTGTGAGAATTTTTTTGTACTTTCTTTATTCGAAATCCAAACTTGAAAGTACGGGGACTGGTGTTGGGTATAAAATACCCCCAGCCGAAGTTTGTAAAAGACTGACCCTTCCAAGATTTTTTTGGCTTTTGACCTTGTGTGGCATCTCTCTGAACCCCCTCGATCGTTTGGACTTCTCCGATAATGAGCTTCTCCATTCATCTATCGGGCCGCTCCAAGGACTCTCTGGACCTCACTATCAGCCGACCTTCTACAGTGATCAACTATTCTCCGAATCCCTTCCGAACTTCTTCCAACCATGGATGACCCTACTTCGAACTTCTTCCAGACTTCGTCAATATCCGAGCTTCTCCAACAACGAGATTTCTATAGTAACCAGACTCCATCTAAGTTTCTACGGTGGTCGACCACCTTCTGGATTCCAACCGAGCTCTTGTGAGAGCCGAACTCCTACTACAGGTGGTCTACTCTGGATATCTACTTGGATGGATCCCAGACGAGCTTCTACAACGGGATAGGCTCCACCGACCAGGTCACTACTCCGAGCTCCCACGACAATCGATCTTCGATCGAGCTTCTACCATAAGCGATCTCCTTTCAGCCTTCTACAAGAATCGGACTCTGTCCAAACTTCCATAGCGGATGGATATCTGACGAACTTCTACGATGAATGGGCTCCAGCAGCTGGATTTCTACAACAGCCGACCGCCTCCGGTGTCTGCCGAACCTCCCCAGCCATCAACCTTCAATAATGCCATCTGGACTTCCACGGGATCCCCCAGACTCCTCCAGTGGATGAACCTTTCCAACGCCATCCGAAGTCCACCGCCGGCTGACCCTCTACCAGATTCCCGATGAAACCGGACTTCTCCGATGGATAATCTTCAGATGAG
Source organism: Elaeis guineensis (assembly GCF_000442705.2). Lineage (NCBI taxonomy): Eukaryota > Viridiplantae > Streptophyta > Magnoliopsida > Arecales > Arecaceae > Elaeis > Elaeis guineensis. The sequence goes on along the minus strand of NC_026004.2, from coordinate 41,094,886 downwards.
CTTCCACGTCAGGCAAATCTCAGATGGACTTCTCTAGCAATCGAACTCCTATCGAACTTCACCGACAGAAAGTCTCCATCCGAGCTTCTACAACAGATGACTCCCACCTGTAGCATCAGCGCCCGAGGCATCCAACAACAGTAGACTCATCAGTAACCTTGGAAACATCCGAGCTTCTCTTAGATCGATGGGATAGAGAGCCATTTCACTCCATCAGACATCCCAGCCAAGCTCCAGCCGACAGATCCGAATTCTCTGGCAAGTCACGACAATGGCCACTACCCTACTCCACTCTCTGCAACGAATTCCACATGGTTCCACCACTCTCTGGTAAGTCACGACAACGGACACCACTCCACTCTCCGTAACAAACTTCATGTGGCCCTGAACGACCCCTGACACCACTACTCTCTACAATAAACTCTACGCGGCCACGAACAGCCTACTACCAGGTGGTTACAGATGTCGCTGTCAATCAGTTACGCTCTCTGTCTATAAAAAGGGACCCCCAGATACGTTCTTCTCTAAGCTCTAAACTCTATCTCGAAACTCTGCTAAAATTCTCACTCGAGCACTCCATTTCTGTTGAAGCAGAGTACCGACTTGAGCGTCGGAGGGTCTTGTCAGAGCACCTCCAACTCTGATTTAGACTTTCCTTACAGGTCCCGACGACGGTCGCGATCATCTCAACTCCAGCAACTCCAGCTTGGGTGAAATTCTGCACCAACAATAAGTTTAGCCAATATTAAAACAAACCCTAATCGAATTAGGCATGCAATATACCCTTAATTAAAAATGATTTAAGCATCAAACAACCATGAATCAATAAATTTTATATTATCATAAATTTAAAATTTAATAACTAAAATTTAAATATATGATTCAAATAAAGTCAAAAATAATTTTTGATTTTAAGACGATGCTAGAAATCGATGCAACATTTTGGCAAAATATGAATTAGAACAATTCTATATTACAACTTTTGCACTTGTTTGATTGAATCTAATAAGGGTTGCTCTGATACCATTGTTGAATTTCTATCATGTAGTAGAATATGAATTTTAAAAATTTTTAAACATGTAAATCGAAAGCTTTAACAATTAAAACTGTCAAATCGAAATCCAAACCCTAGAATCACCTTGTAGATATCGAACAAAATAAAATCCAAGCATGCAAAGAGATAGAAACTTATACTTTCTTAGATAAGCAGTATAGTAAGAAGGTGATCTCCACGAGACTCCAAAATAGAAGTCCTCTAACAATGATCCACATAGAAGATGGTCAAGGTCCTTCCCAACCGATGCACTGTCAAGGCCTTTTCTTCACAAGAACACTGTTGGCTTCGAACTCGAAGAACGATCGCATCAATGCTCTATTGCCTTCGATTTCATCACTAAGATCACACTAAGAGAATTCTCTCCAAAAGTCTCACAACTTAGGATTTGATTTTGTGCTCCAACACCTAAAAAAATCAAACCTTAGGACAAGCTCACTACACTTGCTATTTTTCTTACCTCCCTTCTTTCTCTTTTTTCTCCCAATTTTTTCCTTATCTTTTCCTCAATTTTTTTTTTAGATTTTTTTCTCTCTTATCACATACCAAGGCCTTTGGATTTTCACCAAAATTCAGCCCTTATCCCATAAGAGGCACCCCATTTAAATAGATGAGGAAGGGACATCAAGAAGACCCAAGGGGCACCAACTCTTGGTGCTCCACTTCTTCATGTGGAGAAATAAATTCTTCAATGCATTAAGTGATGTAGAAGAAGCTTCACATAGAAGGACTCTTCCTGTTCTACACCCCATAATTTTCTCATTTATTTTAGGCATGTAACAATTAAGGAAACAAACAAAAATTAGGAAGTGGTTAAGAGTCTTAAAGAAGAAAGACTCTTCCTTCTTAATGCTAAAAAGGGGTGGGTGGCAATTAATTTATAGTGTGAAACCAGAATGGCATGGAGGTCTCTTTCCACACTTAAAACTCTTCCAAGTTGGATAGGAGTCCAACTAAAATAGACCCAATCCAATCAGGTCAAAGGCAACAGGTTCAGTTTAGCTCAAACACTTTGAACTTAACCTAATTAGGGTTAACACAATGTGTTAGCATATCAAATTTGTGGGAAAAATTAGTGCAGGGGTAAAATAATAATTTTAAAACTTTTTTAAAATCACTATTTTACAGTAAAAATTATTAATTAATCTAATTAATTAATAAGAATTTACCCTACACTAGGATCTAAATATGATATATAGCATGCATGCATTTAAATTTGAAATTCAAATTTGAATAGTAAACACTTTACTGTAATGTGTTCAGAACACAATACCTTTGTGCGGGTAGTAGATCACCGCAATCTGATCACCGTCGAGAGAGTCTAATCATCACGATATAGCCACACAGCATGTCTGACCTCTGCAGATCGTCCACATAAAGCTCTGGATCTGATCGACTCCTCACGAGTGCTAGCTCGTTGTAGAGCCCTTTTTAACGGCCGATGCTGATCAAACTCTTTTGATCGATGTCTGTCGATTCTTTAGATGCTTTGGATCATCAGCAGACGTGCTTGAGAGGATGTTGAAGTCTCCCTGAAATTTGGTGGGCTCACGACACTCGTAGCTCACCTTCTCACTTCCCGAACTCCAGGCTGAAACCCTGAAGAACTCATTGAAACCCTGCGCACACTTTTTCTTTCTTTTCCTTCTTTTTCTCTCGAAAGGATATAGACCTTCACCTTGCACACAAGGATTCCTCACGCCCAAATTTTCTCTCCAAAATTTTTCTTCCACACGCCCCACTCTTCTCCTCCTTTTAAAACAATCAACCAAGGTCTTATCTACGTGAGAGGATAAAGATGAGTAATTGCACATTTGAATTCAAATCAAATTTTGAATTCAAATGGAAACTAATTTATCCCTATCCACTAAGGGCATGAGAAGAGGAGGGTGTGGCTTAATTTGAGCATGAGTGATTTCATGAGAAACATTTTTTCGTGTAATAAATGGGGCGCTAAAAGAGGATAAGGTCAAGGCGCTAAGATTGGTTGCTCATTCAAATTCAAACTTTATTTTGAATTTGAATGGCCAACCAATCATCCTTATCCACTCATTTGGCACATTAAAGTAGGGCGTGAGGAGGACTTTGTGTGAGAAAAAATTCATGAGAACTTCTTTCTCGTGAATTCAAATGGGTGCAGTGGAAGTGAGGTGGCGCAGGGAGAATGGGTCAAGGTGGTTTCATTATTTAAACCAACCTAATTGAACCAAATAAGTTAGGCCCAATTAGACTAATTTAAATCCAACTTAATTAGGCTTAATTAGGCTCAATAAAATCCTAATCAAATTAGAAATTGATTAAGCCCAACTCCTGATCAAATTAGGGACCAAACCATCTCGATGATTAGGTCAACTCTTAACCTAATCGGGTCAAACCCAACTGAATCTAATTCAATTAGACTTGATCCAAAAATAATCACTCAATCAAATTGAGTTAATTAGTGATCAAATCATTAATTAAATCTCTCATAAATATTGAGTCCAAATTCGATGGGTAATCAGGCATCAGAATTCATCAATATGTAACCCTGATCGAAGAGTCCCAAACCAGTGGGACTCTTGACCCCGGTACCCAAAATATGTGGGACTCGTGATCAGAGAATCCTGATTCCTGATTACAGAGTCTCAGACATGTAGGACTCATAGTCCACGAGCATTAGGACTCTTCATCAGCCATCAGATCAGATAGGAACCTCTAATATGTGTGACCCCGCAGGTTCGAACCTAAGCCGGTAGCATAGGAACCAATTCTTGTACTAATCGAAGTGACCATCTAGCAATGGTACCCGACGATCGGATAGATCGAATAGTCACAATCACAACTCTCAGAACCTACGTGAATATGGTTACTGTATAATTCATCCTTTTGACCTCTGTGTTTAAGATGACTCAGGATTAAACTGTCAACTTTGATTAGATCATCTGAATCGTGCTCAACTCAAACAGTCCTGTGACTCCTCACAAAGACTACCCAGGCCAAGGTTTTGCTAAATTGAAACATGACTGTACATAGCTCCTAAACTGGAGTGGTCAATCCCATCTTGACACACGCACCGACAAGTCAAGTACTTGACTACACCCAACAGCCTTCCGTCACTGAATTAGAAATTCAGGTAGTCCAGTGCCTAAGTGCAGTGAGTTATTTGCAAGTCACCGTGGCGGTCTCAGGTCGGAGGGACATTTATACCCATATTCCATCGGAGCAAATCTTGACAGCAGAAATAGCTCTGGAGTCGGTCACGTTCAGTGCAGATGTACCCTTACATCTCATCTGTATGCCATACCAGCGTCTCCACACTCATTGATTAAGAGGACAACCAACCTATATGGCACACAATGACCTATGCTTGATAAACATTATCGTCCTTGGTTACAACGTATCATTTGGTCGTGAATAGATTTAAGGACTAAATGATAAATCCTCTTTTGTCGAGTCTAAATAGTCCTAAGGACTTCACCACAACATAGGAGTTCATTAGAAGATGAAATATTTTATGATGAAAAATACCAAAATAATTTTTATTAATTCATAATTCATGTACATATACAAAAATGAGCACAACCGTCAACAGACTAACGATTGGCTTTGGGATACTATTCCCAACAATCTCTCACTTGGCCTAAAGCCAATCGGTGCAGTATCTAATACTCATCTTCGACTTGTAGTCATCGAACTCCTTCATCGTAATGGCTTTAGTGAATGAGTCAGTCAGGTTCTCCTTTCCGTCGATCTTCTGAAGGTCAACGTCATCTCGATCCATAATTTTTTGGATGAGATGGTAGCGGTGCAGAATATGCTTCATCCGCTGGTATGCCTTAGGTTCTTTTGCCTGAGCAATGGCTCCAGAGCTGTCACAATAGAGCAGAACTAGACCAACAAGGGAGGGTACTACTCCGAGCTTGGTGATGAATTTTCTCAGCCACACTGCTTCTTTGGCAGCATCTGATGCAGCGACATACTCCGCCTCGCAAATTGAATCAGCCACTGTGTGTTGCTTGGAACTCTTCCAGCAGATAGCACCACCATTAAGGGTAAAAATAAATCCTGACATACTTTTGTTGTCATCATGATCAGACTGAAAACTAGAGTCTATAAACCCTATAAGTCTCAAGTCTGATTCACCATAAACAAGCCACTGGTCCTTAGTATTTCTTAAATACTTCAGGATGGTTTTAACAACCTTCCAGTGATTCTTCCCTAGATCAGATTGGTATCTACTCACTACCCCTAGTGAGTATGCCACATTTGGTCGTGTACATGTCATGACATACATGATAGATCCTACTGTCGAAGCATATGGAATCCTACCCATACGCTCTCTCTCTTGAGGTGTTGTCGAATAATCCCTCTTAGAGAGAAATTCTATGGCCTATCGGTAGATAGCTTTTCTTGAAATTCTCCATACTGAACCTCTTCAGCATAGTATCTATGTACGTAGACTGGGATAAATCAAGCAACCTTTTAGATCTATCCCTATAGATCCTCATCCCTAGGATGTAGGAAGCTTCTCCCAAATCCTTCATGGAGAACTGTGACAACAGCCAAATCTTTATTCCTTGTAATGCAGGGACATCATTCTCGATTAAGAGAATATCATCCACATACAATACAAGAAATACTACTACTGGATCATTAGCCCACTTATAAATGTAGGTCTCTTCTCTATTCTTAACGAAGCCATATGTCTTGATCATCCTATCAAAATATATGTTCCAACTCCGGGATGCCTGCTTAAGTCCATAAATGGACCTCTGTAGTCTGCACACCTTAGACTCATCAGTGGATGTGAATCTTTCAGGTTGTATCATATACACCTCTTCATCCAGCTCTCCATTTAGAAAAGCTGTCTTCACATCCATCTACCAGATTTCATAGTCCAGATGGGAAGCTATCGCAAGCATAATCCGAATGGATTTGAGCATTACCACAGGAGAAAATGTCTCATCATAGTCTATACCATAACGTTGACGATATCTCTTGACAACCAGACGGGCTTTATAGGTTTTCACCTTTCTGTTTGTGCCCCTCTTCCTCTTGAAGACCCACTTACACCCTATGGGTTTTACTCCTTCGGGTGGGTCAACCAATGTCCACACATCGTTGACCTTCATGGACTCCATTTCAGATTTCATGGCCTCTAGCCATTTCTCAGAGTCGGGTCTCTGCATTGCATCCATGTACATGATCGGATCCTCATCATTTTCATCAAGTTTGATAGGATCGTCATCCTGGATCAAGAAACTATAGTATCTGTCCAGTTGATGTGGTACTCTACCAGATCGCCTTATGGGTGCTTGAACAATGGGCTCCGGATCTGATCTAATCAAATCTGATTCAGGTTTAGCAACTTGTGTCGATTTTTCCACCTGTCGAACTTCGTCAAGTTCGACCTTAGAGGCAACAGTCCCTTCACCAAGGAACTCTTTTTCCAAAAAGATTACCTTAAGGCTGACAAACACCTTTTGCTCATCAGCCAGATAAAAATAGTACCCTTTCGTCTCTTTTGGGTATCCTATAAAATTACACTTGTCAGACCTAGGTCCTAGCTTGTCCGTAATTAAACGTTTAACATAAGCCGGACACCCCCAAACCCTAAGGTGCGAGAGTACTGACTTACATCCTATCCATATCTTATATGACGTTTTGGTTACAGACTTACTCGAAACTCTATTTAGAAGGTAACAAGCCGATTCAAGTGCATATCCCCAGAGGGAGATCGGCAGACCAGCAAACCCCATCATGGATCGAACCATGTCCAACAAGGTCCGATTCCTCCTTTCAGATACACCATTATGCTGTGGTGTTCCGAGAGGAGTCCATTGAGAGAGAATCCCATTCTCCCCAAGATATGTCAGAAACTCATTGGAAAGGTATTCACCTCCTCGATCAGATCGAAGAGTTTTAATACACTTCCTAGTTTATTTTTCTACCTCATTTTGGAATAGTTTGAACATTTCAAACGACTCTGACTTATGCTTCATTAAATAGATATACCCATACCTTGATAGGTCGTCTGTGAAGGTTATGAAGTAGAAATATCCACCTCTTTCACTTGAGCTCATGGGTCCACATACATCAGAATATACCAGACCCAAGAGTTCACTGGCTCGCTTACTTTTCTAGTAAAATGTGACTTGATCATTTTACCAAGAAGACAGGACTCATAGGTTGGAAGTGATTCACAATCACCTACTTCAAGAATTCCTTCTTGAGCCAACCTATTTATCCTGTTCTTATTGATATGACCTAGCCTACAGTGCCAAAGGTAGACTTCTGACATATTATCTATTTTAGGGCATTTATCAGAGGTTTGAACCACATTAATAGGTTGTGATAGAAAGTAAATTCCATTATTAAGTTGTCCAACAAATATTGTAACACCATTCAAAATGATATTGCAAATATTTTTTTTTATTAACAATTGATAACCGTTCATGGCCAAAAGGCCTACAGAAATAATATTTAATAAAAAACTTGGACAATAGTGACATTCACTCAGAATTATATTTCGAGAATTGATTATAAAGTTCATGATTCCTAATGCTAGGACTGAAACTTTGCTTCCATCTCCAACGTTCAGGAATCTCTCGCCTTCATCAAATCTCCTACTGACCTGTAGACCCTGCATCGAATTACAAATATGATAAGGGCTTTCGGTATCCAATATCCAAGCAGTAGTATCACAAATGGAAAAGTTACAAGGTGTTATCATATAAGTACCTTGCTTCTTCTTCGGCCTGTTTGGGTCCAATGAGGCAATGTATAGAGGACAGTTCCTCTTCCAGTGCCCCTGCTTCTTGCAAAAGAAGCACTCTGCCTGGCTCTAGTCGGGCTTGCGCTTCTTGGTCGACCCTATGCAAACATCCCAGCATGCGGCTGCACCTTCTTATTCTTCTTCTTCTTGTTCTTCTTTCCTTTCTTAAAGGATCGACGACCAGAAGAAGACCCTCCCACAATATTTACCGACTCCTTATGGAGCTGGTGGTCCTTCTCAAAGTTCTGTAGCAACCCCAACAAGCCGTGGTAGTTCACTACAGGCTTTGTCATTCGAAAATGAGTAAGGAAGGGAAGGTAGGACTTGGGCAGAGAATTAAGGATCGCATCCTTACCGAGCTGCTCGTGCAGGAGAAAGCCCAGTTTACTTAGGCACTCAATCATTTCGATCATGTACAGTACATGATCAGTGACTGAGGCTCCATCCCTCATCCAAGCATTGAAAATGGCACAACTAGTTTTGTGCCTTTCAACATCGTCAGGCATGCCAAAGCAGTCGTTCAACATTTGAAGAATCTCCTGTGGTTGGGCGTTCTCGAACCTGCAGCTGAACTCATCATTCATTGCCGCCAGCATTATGCACCGGACGTTGGTGCGGTCGTTGAGCCACTTCTGGCAAGTGTCTCGTACCATCCCTCTAGTGTTCAGAGCTGGCTCCTTAGGTGCCGGATCCGTTACTACATAAATGATCCGCTCATGCTCAAAGATGATTTTTAATTTTTGATACCAGCTATCAAAATTAGGTCCCATGAGCTTGTCATTATATAATAATGACCAGAGCGACAGGGTAGTGGCCATAGCTGCATAAAGAAAAACCAGACCTATATTAGTACATAAATTATTAATACTAAAGACTTGGACTTTAGTCTAAAGTTTCTTCCAGTATTTTTACGAATTGGTAGCCTCAACCTCCAATTCGAGGAATTACTTTAATTCCTTAGTGGGTACTAGAATCCACACAGACTACACACGAGCCCAACTTTGGTTGGTCAACCCATGTGCATCTATGGGTAGGTTCATAACCAGTTATTTCTCTAAACAACTTCTAGTAATTAATTTTGCCCCAAAACCTAATTAGTAGGCTTTGACCTCCACTGAAAAAAAAAATCTGGTTAGGTCCAACCATTAACATGATTTGATTTGGTGAATCAGACCACTAAATGATCAAGCCCGACTTTGGTCAGCCAACCTAACCACCATCAGAAAGACTCAAACCAAATAATCATACTGTTGGGTATAAAATACCCCCCAGCCGAAGTTCTTGACGGGAGTGACCCTCCGGGGATCCAACTAACTTTCGACCTCCGACAACGTCTCTTCAAACCTCCCAGGCGGTCGAGCCTCCGCAACACTCCCAAGTTTTGCCGACGGACAGGACCCCGCTAGTGTCGACCGGATTCTTCGTGGTGTCCGAACTCCTACAGGAGCCAGACATCATCCCCGACTCCGGCTGCAGGCAGACTTCGTCCGGACTCCTACGGGAGCCGGATTCCACCCACGACTCCAATTGCAGGCAGACCTCGTCCGGACTCCTACGGGAGCCGGATTCCACCCACGACTCCAATTGCAGGCAGACCTCGTCCGGACTCCTACGGGAGCCGGACTCCGCCCACGGCTCCAATTGCAAGCAGACTTCGTCCGGACTCCTACGAGAGCCGGACTCCGCCCACGACTCCAATTGCAGGCAGACTTTGTCCGGACTCCTACGGGAGCCGGATTTCGCCCATGACTCCAATTGCAGGCAGACCTCGTCCGGACTCGTACAGGAGCCGGATTCCGCCCACGACTCCAATTGTAGGAAGACCTCGTCTGGACTCCTACGGGAGCCGGACTCTGCCCACGGCTCCAATTGCAGGCAGACTTCATCCGGACTCCTACGGGAGCCGGACTCCGCCCACGACTCCAATTGCAGGCAGACTTCATCCGAACTCCTATGGGAGCCGGACTCCACCCACGACTTCACTTACAGGTAAACTTCGTCCGAACTCCTACGGGAGCCGGACTTCACCCACAACTCCAATTGCAGGTAGACTCTGCCCAGACTCCTACGGGAGCCGAACCTCATCCCCAACTCTGGTTGCAGGAAGACTTCGCCCGGACTCCTACGGGAGCCGGACCTCGTCCCCAACTCCGACTGCAGGAAGACTCTGTCCGAACTCCTACGGGAGCTGGACTTCGCCCCCGACGCCAATCGCAAGTGAACTGCGTCCGGACTCCTACGGGAGCCAAACTTCGCCCCCGACACCAATCACAAGTGAACTACGTCCGGACTCCTACGGGAGCCAGACTTCGTCCCCAACTTCGACCACTGGTAAACTTCGTCCGAACTCCTACGGGAGCCGGACTTCGCCCCTAACTTTAATTGCAGGTAGACTTCGCCCAGACTCCTACGGGAGCCGGACTCCGCCCATGACTTCACCTACAGACTTCGTCCGGGCTCCTACGGGAGTCGGACTCCGCCCATGACTTCACCTGCAGACATCGTCCGGACTCCTACAGGAGCTGGGCTCCACTCACGACTTCACTTACAGGTAAACTTTGTCCGCACTCCTACGAGAGCCGGACTTCACCCACAACTCCAATTGCAGGTAGACTTCGTCCGGACTCCTACGGGAGCCGGACTTCGCCCCTAACTCCAATTGCAGGAAGACTTAGTCCGGACTCCTACGGGAGCCAGATCTCATCTCCGACTCTGGCTACGGGAAGACTCCACCTAGACTCCTACGGGAGTCGGGCTTCGTCCCCGACTTCGATCGCTTGTAAGCTTCGTCCGGACTCCTACGGGAGAGAACTTCGCCCCTGACTTTAATTGCAGGTCGACTTCACCCGGGCTCCTACGGGAGCCAGATCTCGCCTCCGACTCCAGCTGTGGGAAGACTCCATCCGGACTCCCACGGGAGCCGGACCTCATCCCCAACTTCGACTAAAGGAAGACTTCGTCCGAACTCCTACGGGAGCCAGACTCCGAGCTCCTCTCAGACGGGTAGCTAACCACCTCTCTCCGCCAGACACTCCAGCCGAACTTCGACCGACAGGCCTGGACCCCCTAGTAGGCCGCAGCAACAGCCACGACTCTGCTCCACTTCCTGCGATGGATTCCGCACGGCCCCATCACTCCCTAGCGGGCCGCAGTAACAGCCACGACTCTGCTCCACTTCCTGCGATGGATTTTGTGCGGCCCCATCACTCCCTGGCGGGCCACAGTAACGGCCATGACTCTGCTCTACTTCCTGTGATGAATTCTGTGTGGCTCCATCACTCCCTGGCAGACTGCAATAACGGCCACGATCCTGCTCCACTTCCTGCGATGGATACCACGCGATTCTTTCATCCTCTGGCAAGTCACGCAACGGTCGCCATTCCACTCCCCGCAATAGACTCCACGTGGCATGTCCCCATGATAGCCACGATTCCACTCCACTACTCTTCGCAACAAACTCTGCCTGACCCTGGGCAGCCCACTGCCAGACGGTTACAGATATCGCTATCAGTCTGTTGCCCCCTCCGCCTATAAAAGGGGGCCCCAGATACGTTATTCTCTAAGCTAAAAATTCTATCCTAAAACTCTGCTAAAATTTTTGTTCGAGCACTCCATTCTTGTTGAGGTAGAGAACTGACTTGAGCGTCGGAGGGTCTTGCCAGAGCAACCCCACCTCCGGTTTAGACTTCTTTTGCAGGTCCCGATGGCGACCGTGACTCCCTCGACTCCAGCTTCTCCGACGTAGGCAGATTTTTGCACCAACAGGATTGGCGCTAGAGGAAGGGGCTGTGTCTTCGCGGTACCGTTGTTCTTAAAGGAGCACTCAACGGGACCGTCTCTGGTCATCTTCTCCGACATCCACTCCTCCTTCCCCCACTTGATCTTCGCCTGATGCCTCCCCGCAAAGCATCCACACGGCGATCCACGGCCTCCGCGGCCAGATCTCAAGCTCCGGCCTCACCTCCAGTCTCCCAGCCTCTACCCCCTCCTCCGGCAACAGTGGTTGGCACGGAGCAATTTGACCTACTAGTGTAGCAGGTCAGAGGCCTCACTGAAGCTGTGCAGGCCATGCAATAACAGCAGCAGCTGCAGGCATCAGCACGATCGGAAAGAGCATCGCCAAAACTCTAAAATTCGACGGTGGGACGGGCCACTTGGGCCAGCCACCCAGTCTTTCCCAGAAAGATGAATCCAAGGGTGGAAAGCCCCCAATTAGACTACGATTCCACCCCCGGAAGATCTCTACCTTCATCCTGCCAGAAGACCCTCGAGACCCGTAGTCGAGAGGATTTCCTGGACTGGAGGCTTCAGGAGATGAACCGGCGGATCGAGGAACTCTGCCACGCTCCCCCCACTTACGGTGAGGACATTTGTACTGACCCTCCTTTTTCTCAAACGATCATGCAGGAACCGATCCTGCCAAACTTCAAGCTCCCTCAATTTGAAAGCTACGACGGGACTTCGGACCCGGTTAACCACCTGGAGGCCTTTCGGATAATGATGCTGCTTCATGGCACGCCCGACACCATTCTATGCCGAGCCTTCCCATCCACTTTGAAGGGAGCGACGAGAAACTGGTACTCGACGCTGAAGCCGGATACCATCTTTTCCTTCGATCAGATGAGCCACCAATTTATGGCTCATTTTGTCAGCAGTCGGCGCCTCCGGAAGGGTTCGGAGTCCCTCATCAACATCAAGCAGAAGGAGGGGGAGTCCATTCGGGCCTACATCAACCGCTTCAATGTCGCCGTGCTGGAGGTCCGGAACTTGGACCAGTCGGTAGTGATGGCCGCTCTGAAAGGCGACCTTCAGAAGAATGACCTTTTATTTTCTCTGAAAAAGAAGTACCCCAAAGATTTTGCTGACCTGTTGGCTCGGGCCGAAGGGTATGCCCAAGCGGAAGAAGCCTTCAAAATAAAGGATGAGAAAATCGCGAGAGAGCGGCAGGTGGGAGACTCGAGTAAGCCCGCAGTTAAAAAAGGGCCGAGAGAAGCTCGACCACGTTCTCAAACTCCTCCCGGGCACAAGCGCACCCAGACTCCTCCTCGAGCATGCAGGTAGGGAAGCCCGGATCGTCGGGCTCGGTGAGGTTCTCCTCCAGGAAGATTTTGCAACTATGCCCCCCTCAATGCATCGAAAACCCAGGTACTGATGGAGGTTAGAGAGCAGCTCCCAAGACCAGAGAGGATGCGCGCGCACCTCAGAAAGTGCAACCCCAACAAGTTTTGCCTCTACCATCGTGACCACGGCCATGATACAGAAGAGTGCATCCAGCTTCGAGATGAAATTGAGGAGCTCATCCGATGAGGTCGGCTCGATAGATTCATTCGATGCCGACCTGAGGGTAGAGAGGATCGGCCAAGGGCCCTGCCGCAACCTGAACCGTCGAGGAGGGAAGAGCAGCCCGGAGATCGACCTCCAATCGGGATCATCAACTCCATCACCGGAGCACCTCAAGGAGGAGCAGACCTTCCACGACCATGGGACTCGAAAAACCTGTAAATGTATTACTAACGACTTTGCTTTGAATCAAAATTCCTTTCGACTTTGCATGTCTTTCCCTTTTGGCATGGACTTGTTACGACTGGGGATAAACCCTTCAAACAATCAAAATAAGGTCATGTTAGGAACAGGAGGAGAACCTCATCCTAACATAAGTAAAATAAAAGTTTGATTATTTTAAGATCGGATTGGGGGAGAGGCCCATATAACGGCCCTTAGGTGCCCCCATGGCCATGCTAGGAACAGGAGGAGAACCTCATCCTAGCATGAGCAAAGTCGAAGGCCCGATTCTTTTAGACCGGATGGGGGGAGAGGCCCTACAACGCCCTAATGTGCCCCCACAGCCATGTTAGGAACAGGACGAGAACCTCATCCTAACATGAGCAAAGTCAAAGGCCCGGTTCTTTTAGATCGGATGGGGGGAGAGGCCTTACAATACCCTAATGTGCCCCCACAGCCATGTTAGGAACAGGAGGAGAACCTCATCCTAACATGAGCAAAGTCAAAGGCCCGATTTCTCTTAGATCGGATGGGGGGAGAGGCCAAACAGCGCCCACATGTGCCCCCACAGCCATGTTAGGGACAGGAGGAGAACCTCGCCCTAACATGAGCAAAGTCGAAGGCCCGATTCTTTTAGACCGGATGGGGGGAGAGGCCCTTGCGACGACCCTTATGTGCCCCCACAACCCCGTTGGGAACAAGAGGAGAACCTCATCCTAACCTGAGCTGAGATCGACTACATCAAGAACAGAAGGAGAACCTCATCCTGATGATGATAAAAATCCGGCCGCCCAACAAAATTGGATAAAGAAAAAAGTTCCCTCAATGGCACCTCTACACTTCTATGCGACCCCACAAAAAGCAAGGGGAGAACCCTCACTCGAAAAAGAGGAGGAAAATTAAAAAGAAAAGCGACGAATTACATCGGCAACAGATGGAAAACAAACCACACCAAAGACCTAGGGAACCTCGCTTCAACAAAGACGGGAAGTTCCTACCAAATATCTCCGATCTCTAAGAAGGCTCTCGACATAGGTCAAGACATAATGACCCCTTTGAGGTAATGCAAAGTTCAGACCACTGAGCTCGAGCCTACGGCCATGGACGATAAGAAAAGCAAATCAGCATGGCGACGACTAGGCACCTCCAAATGACGTCGACGTCAAACAAGTCAAAAGACAAAAGAAGTTCAGCGCACGATAATTTAATACGATACATAGACGAGGTAACACAAAATCTCCTTTTTATTTTATTCGCAAAATATACAACGCGAAGCCCAGAAGGCTAAAGGAAGAAAAGCAAAACAACAAAAACAACAATAACAGCAACAACGGCGACGACAAATAGACAAGTGACAAAAGAAGACACTTAGAGGAACAAAGGACAAAAAGAGCCCTAAGGAGGCCCGGCTTCCTCTGACCTCGAACTATCGGCTTCGACCCTCGCCAGGGAGTGCCTTAAACTTTTGACTTCTGCTTCCAATTCCCTCTCCCTCATTAATATCTCCATGTATCTTCGGTGAAATCACTGGCTTTCGTTCTCTGCCTCTTGACGCCTTTTTCTCAGGACTTCGGATTCCGCCTCTACATCCTTGACGGCCTGCTGCTCGCATACCAGCTGGATCTTCAATTGCTGCAACTCAGCCTTCCCCTCCCCAAGAACGACAGATAACTCTTCTGTGGTTTTTCTTAGGGATTGGAGTTCGCTAGAATCTCGAGCGAAAGCAAGTTGAGCCCCTCTGGCTAGCTGCCCTTGAAGGCGGGCAACCTCGTCGGTCGCCATCTAGAGCCTCCCCTTGTATTCGTCTACCTACTTGCGCCAGCCGATTCGGTATGCATCATAGCTCACCTCAGCATCCTGGAGCTGTTGCTGAAGGTCGGAGACCTTCTTCGACCATTCTCGGTTGCTGTCGGCCCGAGTTAAAAGTCGGGATGAGCTTCCTTCCAACTGGCTAATCCTTCCCTGTGCAGCCGACAGCTCCACTCTGAGAGAACTGATCTTGGCAGCTTGAGCCCAAATTCGATCGCTGGCACGCTTCTTGTGTTCTTCAAGCTCCTTCACAAAGTTTGCCTTCCTCTGACTGTACTCCATGATCCCCTTCACATGAAGATTTCGAAAGCGGGTGGCCTCCGCGGTGGCTTCAGAGTGGCTCTCCCTCAACCTGCGGAGTTCGCCATCCATCTTCTTCAACCTCTTCATCAAATGGTGAACTTCCTTGTTCAGTCGCTGGATCGTGGACTTCAGCGGAATCTCCTAGGGCAGGGGAAGCGCTTCGACAGGACACTGCCATCGGGAGACAAAAGTGTCAAGGCGCGTCTCATGGCAGAAAGAAAAACAAAAAGGAGGAAAGAAGAGAGGAGAAGCCATCCACGACGAGAAATTCAACTTTATTGATTGAATATTTCTTAAAGACAAAAAGGAAAGAAAAAATTGTAGTAAAAGAAAAATACAAGGTCGGAGGTCTCAGACCTCTACAGTAGGGGTTGGGGAGCTCGGTGTCCCTGGAAGGGGGGCTGCGGCAGCAGTAGCAGCAGGAGAGGGACCGACCTCATCTTCAGACTCCTCACCCAAGAAGCTGAGGTCGAGCTCGAGAAATTTTCTGGCCACCTTCTCCTGGCAGAGCTCAAACCCCTTGATGAATGCTTCTTGGCCGAATCGGATGTTCAGGTCCCTCATCTCCGCGGAGGCCTTGAACTCCTCCACCGCAAGAACCCTAGCCTCTGAGACTAGGACCAAAATCTGCTCCGCCAAATTGACGACCTCGGCCTCCGCCTTTCTCACCGTCTCCTCCGAGGTCTGCTTCTCTTCCTCCCGAGCCTGCTTTTCTTTCTCCAGGGCCTCTTGGAGGGTAACTACTTCGGTGGCCTTTTCTTTGAGACGGACGACCTCGGTACGGCGATGCTCCTCCGCCTGGATGGCATCCCTCCTCGCCCGGTTCGTCGCCTCGATATTGGCAAGGAGCTGGTGCCCAATCTGCAAGGGTGGCTAGGGGATCAGATCAAGGGTCGAAAAGCCAATTAAATGAAGATTTGTTTACCTCAAGAAAGGATCCTAGGGAGTCCCAAACCCGCTGCTCAAGATCGGCACGATCAATCCTCTCGATGACTTCAGGCAGAATACAGCCGTCGATCAATCGCTTGATCAAGTCCCTGTCATTGAAGGGATTCTCCGGTTCTTCTTTAGAACCAAGGGACTCCTCAACGGCGGCTCGACGGCTACTCACCCTGTAGGCCACTGACTTCCTTCTCCTCCCCCTCTCGACTACGGGCGCCTCCGTGGAACGGACCCCCAGAACGGGAGCCCCAGTGGGGGGACTCCTTGAAGAGGCCCAGGGAGCCGATGGTTCGGCGTCTGAAGGAACGTCGACCACGAGGGCCACCTGGACAGGCACGGTCGAGCTCGTCTCCTCCACTTTGACCTTCTTTGCTGATCCGGAGGCCGCGGTGCCTTTTCTTTTGTGGGCCTTGAGGCCCCTGGCGAGCATCCGCACTGCTTCGGCATCCATTCCTGAAAAAAAATCAAATCAAAAATTAGCAATGGGGTGAAAAAGGAAGAAGTGACACGCAAAAAAAAAAAAAAAAGAGAAAGAAAAAAAAAAGAAGAAGGATGGAAGAAAAGAAGAGAAAAGAAAAGATGGAATACTCGCAGGATCCTGGGGGCTCAAGCCGATGTTGAACAAAAATTGCTCCTTCAGAAGGTTGGAAAGGAAAGGAGCAGAATAGTCAAGAAGCTTTCGGGTGGCCTGAAGGTCGTCCTCCCCCAGGCTGGGAGCCCGACGGACAGAGTCCCTCAGAGAGCCCCAAGGGGGCAATCCAAGCCTCAAGGTCGGGCAGTGGACGAAGAGGTACTTTCCCTTTCAGTTGTGGATCGAAGAAGGAGCACCTTTCAGCAACCCCTTCTTGCCAAACTGGGGAGAGAAATACCACCAGTCCTTCACCGAAGGGTGACGCTTGAAGGTGTAAAAATGCCTAAACAAAGAAAGGGACGGCTGAACTTCGACTACATGGCAAAGGGAGAGGAACCCTATCAAAAACCTAAAGGAATTCGGAGTAACTGAAGCTAAAGAAATATCTAAGAAGCGAAAAAGGGCGACGACAAAGGGCGGAAGCGGAAGCCGGAGTCCGGCACGGAAGGCCTCCTGATACAGGCAGAAATGATCGAGTGGGGGAGTGCTAGCCCGATCGGAGGGGCCAGGAAGCTCCAGATCATACTCCGGAGGGACTCCATACTGAACCCTTATCAGTAGGAGTTCATCCGAAGTCAGGGAGCAGGGAATGGCACCCGACGCAAAAATCGGGCGAAGTTCAGCCCCAGATGTGGGTTCGTCTACAGAGGGGGGGTCCTGGGGGGCTGAGGCGGAAGAACTCCCGGAACCGCTAGAGGCAGAGATGCCGGAAGACATTTTGAATGATTTCAAATGAAGACCCTAAAGATCCCAGAGAAATTAGGCGGGACAAGGGATGAAGGGTTGCGAGAGACCAAATCAGAGGAATGCGATAGAAGAAAATGGAGGAGAAAAGGCCCCTAAATGGCAAGAAGAAAAATGAAGGTTCCGGGACTAACCTAGATCGCTCTGAAGGATGCAGAGGGGCGAGGACAGGGATGACTCGAAGGATGCCTAGGGCCAAGGAAGATATGCCAAGGAGGGTCAGGGCTCTCGAAGAAAAGGCGGACACTGATAGAACTTTCAGGTGGAATAGGGCCCCTAAAGGCGGAAGGGCGGGTTTAAATAGACCCTGGGAACCGGCGCCATAATGATCACAAATCCCCCCAGGCCGACCCGCGCTCGACACGTGTCCCACCCACCACGGCAGGCGGCTAAAAGTGGCTAACAGCTGACGGAGCCATTACTGTGCCGTACCTGGGCCAACGGACCAGTGAGAATTTCGAAAGGACCCTTCGAATCGTCCCGATTCGAAAAGACTCCAGCACGCGCGCATTTAATGCCAAAATATCTGGGGGCGATCGTGCACAGGATTCAAGGGGACAACTTTGACTGCAAAAATTTTTCTGTACTTCCTTCATTCGAAATTCAAACTCGAAAGTAGGGGGACTGGTGTTGGGTATAAAATACCCCTCAACCGAAGTTCGTGACGGGAGTGACCCTCCGGGGATCCAACCGACTTTCGACCTTCGACAACGTCTCTTCAAACCTCCCAGGCGGCCAAGCCTCCGCAACACTCCCAAGTTTTGCCGACGGACAGGACCCCGCCAGCATCGACCGGATTCTTCGCGACGTCCGGACTCCTATGGGAGCCGGACCTCATCCCCGACTTCAACTGCAGGCAGACTTCATCCAGACTTTTACGGGAGCCAGATTCTGCCCACGACTCCAATTACAGGCAGACCTCGTCCGGACTCCTACGGGAGCTGGATTCCGCCCATGACTCCAATTGTAGGCAGACCTCGTCCGGACTCCTACGGGAGTCGGACTCCGCCCACGGCTCCAATTGCAGGCAGACTTCGTCCGGACTCCTACGGGAGCCGGACTCCGCCCATGACTCCAATTACAGGTAGACTTCGTCCGGACTCCTACGGGAACCGAATTCCGCCCATGACTCCAATTGCAGGCAGACCTCGTTCGGACTCCTACGGGAGCCGGATTCTGTCCATGACTCCAATTGCAGGCAAACCTCGTCCGAACTCCTATGGGAGCCGGACTCCGCCCATGGCTCCAATTGCAGGCAGACTTCGTCCGGACTCCTACGGGAGCCGGACTCCGCCCACGACTCCAATTGCAGGCAGACTTTTTTCGGACTCCTACGGGAGCCGGACTCCGTCCACGACTTCACTTACAGGTAAACTTCATCCAGACTCCTACGAGAGCCGAACTTCACCCACAACAACAATTGCAAGTAGATTCTGCCCGGACTCCTATGGGAGCCGAACCTCATCCCCAACTCTGGTTGCAGGAAGACTTCGCCCGGACTCTTACGGGAGCCAGACCTCGTCCCTAACTCTGGCTGCAGGAAGACTCCGTCTGGTCTCCAACGGGAGCCGGACTTCGCCCCTGACGCCAATCGCAAGTGAACTGCGTTCGGACTCCTACGGGAGCCGGACTTCGCCCCCGACGCCAATCGCAAGTGAACTGCGTCCGGACTCCTACGGGAGTCAGACTTCGTCCTCGACTTCGACCGCTGGTAAACTTCGTCCGGACTCCTACGGGAGCCGGACTTCGCCCCTGACTTTAATTGCAGGTAGACTTCGCCCGGGCTCCTACGGGAGCCGGACTCCACCCATGACTTCACCTGCAGACTTCACCCGGGCTCCTACGAGAGCCGGACTCCACCCATGACTTCACCTGCAGACTTCGTCCGGACTCCTACGAGAGTCGGGCTCCGCCCATGACTTCACTTATAGGTAAACTTTGTCTGGACTCCTACGGGAGCCGGACTTCACCCATAACTCCAATTGCAGGTAGACTTCGTCCGTACTCCTACGGGAGCCGGACTTCGCCCCCAACTCCAATTGCAGGAAGACTCAGCCCGGACTACTACGGGAGCCAGATCTTATCTCCGACTCTGGCTATGGGAAGACTCCGCCCGGACTCCTACGGGAGCCGGGCTTCATCCCCGACTTCGACTGCTAGTAAGCTTCGTCCAGACTCCTATGGGAGCCGAACTTCACCCCTGACTTTAATTGCAGGTAGACTTCGCCCAGGCTCCTACGGGAGTCAGATCTCGCCTCCGACTCCAGCTGCGGGAAGACTCCGTCCGGACTCCCACGGGAGCCGGACCTCATCCCCGACTTCGACTAAAGGAAGACTTCGTCCAGACTCCTACGGGAGCCGGACTCCGAGCTCCTCTCAGATGGGTAGCTAACCACCTCTCTCCGCCAGACACTCCAGCCGAACTTCGGCCGACAGGCCTGGACCCCCTGGCAGGCCACAGCAACAGCCACAACTCTGCTCCACTTCCTGCGACGGATTCCATGTGGCCCCATCACTCCCTGGCGGGCCGCAGTAACGGCCACGACTCTGCTCCACTTTTTGCGATGGATTCTGCGCGGCCCCATCACTCCCTGGTGGGCCGCAGTAACGGCCATGATTCTGCTCCACTTCCTGCGATGGATTCCGCACGGCTCCATCACTCCCTGGCAGACCGCAATAACGGCCATGATCCTGCTCCACTTCCTGTGACGGATACCGCATGATTCTTCCATCCTCTAGCAAGTCGCGACAACGGATGCCGTTCCACTCCCCTCGACAGACTCCACGTGGCATGTCCCGGTGATAGCTACGATTCCACTCCACTAGTCTTCACAACAAACTCTGCCTGACCCTGGGCAGCCCACTGCCAGATGGTTACAGATATCACTATCAGTCTGTTACCCCCTCCGTCTATAAAAGTATCGGGAAATGTGTCCCAAAAAGCCAATCATCAAGCTGTTGACGGTTGAGCAACCAAGTATTGTAATTGATTTGTTAATAAATAAAATATATTTGGCATTTTCATCATAAACTTTCATCTTCTAATGAACTCCGTTGTTATGATGAAGTCCTTAGGACTATTTAGATTCGATAAAGAGAGGATTTATCGATTAGTCCTTAAAACTGTTCACGACCAAATGATAGGCTGTTAATAAGGACGACAGCTTCTATCGAGCATAGGTCGCTGTAGGCCATATGGGTTGGTTGTCCTCTTAACCAAGGAGTGTGGAGACACTGGTATGGCATACAGGTGAGATGTAAGGGTACATCATCATTGAACGTGACCAACTCCAGAGTATTCTGCTGTCGAGAATGTCTCTGATGGGATATAGGTATAAGTGTCCCTTAGACTTGAGATCGCCTCAGTGACTTGCAAGAAACTCACTGTGCTTTGGTACTGGACTAACTGAATTTTTAATTCAGAGACGGAAGGCTTCTGGGCACAGTCAAGTACTTGCAAAGTCAGAGTGTGATCGAGATGGGATTGACCACTCCAAGAGTTGGAGAAGAATGAGTCGCTGTATTTCAATTTAGCAAAACCTTGGCCAGGGTAATCCATCAGATGGATTTGATATTTTGAAATACAATGTGGACAACCTGATCAGAGTTGACAGTTGAACTCTGGGGTGTCCTATGATCATTTTGGTCAAGGGGATGAATTATATGAAAACTATATACGCATGGGTTCTAAGGATGTTGTTCTACACATTCGACCTATCCGGTCGTCGGGTACCATTGCTAGATGGTCACTTCGATTGGTATAGAAATTTATTCCTATGCTACCGGCTTAGGTTCGGACCTATGAGGTCACACATATTAGAGTTCATGATCCGATCAGATGGTTGATCAACGATTAAGAATCGTTCTAGGGTTAAATGATCAATACGATTGACATTTAACCCAGTACAAGTATTGCAGGAGGATCGATTAGCAATTTGATTGCTAATTGGCTTAATTTGATTAAGCCAATGGGCTGAGATTAAGTCTAATTAAATATGATTTAATTAGATTTAGTTTGGGCTTGATTGGATCAAGTCCAATTGATTTATTGGATAAGCCAAGTGCAAGGAAAAACTAGTCCTAGTTCAACTAGGACTTGGGTCAATCTAATTTTTAATTTGATTAGAAAATTAAATCAGATTTAAATCTAATTTAATCTGATTAAATTAAGTTCTTAATTGAGTTAAGACCTATTTTAATTGGGTTGATCTAATTTTGATTTGATTTGGTTTGGAAAACCAAATTAAAACAAGTCATAAGACAGAATCCTAGTAAGACTAGGATTCCACCTTGCGCCACATAAGCCTTCTCCACGCCCTCTCTCTTATTCAACATCAATCTCCACTTATTTTGTGTGACAAAAGCCCTCTCCCAAATCTCTCCCACGTTCACAAAAGGTCTCCTCTCTTCTTTCTTACATGGAAGGTGGTTTGGATCAAATCTAAAAGGAATAAGTTTGGATTTCGAATTCTATGAGATAGAGTTTTAAAAATCCAAAACTCTTTAAATTTTGCACCGAATTTATCCAAATTTTTTTTGGAATTTTTGTGGCTTTTAGGGTATATATTGTGCACTCTTTTCTGGTGATCCATGCATGAAAATATGAATGAGGTGCTCAAGAGTTGGGCGTCCCTTAACTTGCCATGTTTGGATAAGCCTTGACTAGGTATTTGACCTAGACAAGGACTCTATCATATCTCTTTATATAAGATGAGTTTCTTTATGAAATTTTAAAAAACGTCAGAGATTTAAGATTCCTTTGTGCCATCCAAAAATTAGAGAGAAATACCTTTGGGTCATGGAGATATAAAAGATGCAAGTTTGGGTGTCTAGAGAGAAAAACGTGAAGAAGAAGAGGGTCTTCTTCTAGGGTTTTTGTTTTCATATCTTTCCTCCCTCCATCTTGAGTTTCCTGAGAGCATCTCAAATTTGAAACTCCTCCTTCTACTTTTCATATTTGAAAGAGTCCAAATCAAGAAGAAGGAGGCACCTGATCAACCATCAAAGAAGGATCAGCGCAGTACTAGCATACTGTGCTGATTTCCTGAAGCAGGACTTCTGATCGAGATTCGTGGGCTCGTGTGGATGACTCCTAGAGGCCGAATGCGTGTGCGGCTTGCAACATCATCCTCAAGCCCAGATCAACAAGGTTAGAATGTCTAACTTGCAAGGTAATAGATCTGATCTATTGTTTAATACATACATTAGATGTAGTATAGAAACATGTTGATATGATCAACATGTAGTTCATGCTATATTTATATATTTTAATTTCTAATTTAATGCTATGTAATAATCATGTAATAAGATCTTAGATCTAGGTATTTTTTGATTTTAGAAAATAAATTTTGATTTATTTTAGTCTTCCGCTGTATGATCTTGAAAAAGTTTCAAGATCTAACCCTGAAACCCTAGATCTGGTTCCTACAATTGGTATCAGAGCCAAGGTTCTTTATTACATGATTATTGATATATGATTAGATTATTTTTTAGATTAGATCTAATTTATAATCTGATTATTAAATCTGAAATTAAAATTTTAGATCAATCACAAACTGCAAGGTTGTCCTGCTGTAAGGTTTACCCCTTACAGTGCAAAGGTTGTCCTAGTTTGTGTAGATCTATCTTTAATCATAAATTTGTTAGATATGATCTAGATTAAATTTATGATTTATTAGATTTAAAAGATGTTTAAATCTAAAATAAAATCTCTTTGTTAATAATTTTTGTGTAAAGAAATTGTTTAAAGTTGAAATTATTTCAATTACATGAACCTGTTTAGATTAGATCTAAAGTAGTTTCATGTTTATTTCACTTGCATCTTGATTCTGAATCAAACATACAATATGATTGATAGAATCATATTGTAAAATTATTTTATAAATATGAAAATTATTTTTTGAAAAGCCGAACCCAACCCTCAGTCCAAAACTTAATTAAGAATTAAGAAGTTGTTTGATTAGGTTCTAGGATTGTGAATTGAAGAACCTAAGACACAAATCATAACACATTGGGTTAATGGGTTAGTGGGAATTAGGTCCATTAATTGGGTTAGACCTATGGTTAGATTAAAGATGGACTTAATTAGAGAATTGACTAAATCTAATCAATTATTGTCTTAGATTAGGTCAAGGATTCTCTAGATCAATTACAATAGTTGTAGTTGGTCAAGTCCATGTCTTTAACGAGAACCAAATGGACTTGATTTTTGGCTAAGCGGTCTAGCACGAACTGTTAGGTTGATCTAATCGAAACTAATTAAACCAGTTGGTGTCTAAGGTAAACCAGACCGGTGGTTTTTAATTGGGAGCCCGCTTACCTGGTCATTTCTGATGGTGTCTAAGGCAAGCTTTGGCAGACCCTCCCACTGATCGAACTTACCTGGCCTCTTGGTGAAATTATGTTTTGATCGGATCACTTGACTATTCGAGCTGACCCATGTCAGCTAGGTAAATCAGTGTGACTGATTTAGGTGCTCCTAGACCAGCCCTGGTCTCCCTTAAGCTGACTTGGTGAAGCCAGTGGGAGGATCATGATAAGCTGGTTCATCTGACTTCATCCTCTATATTATTTAAATCCTCTAAAATTATTAGGTCCTTAAAATGATAAAGTTATGGAGATAACTGAGTCATAGCCTCCCATTAAGGTGTTTGATAATGAGTCCATTAACTCAATAATCATTGCAGACCCAAAGGCCTGATGCTTGTTGACTAATGGAATTATCACTCATCATATGATGACTTGGAAGTGTCTCTCTAATGGAGGTTAGGTGAGCCAACCAAAGTTGGGCTTAATCATTCGTTGGTTAGATACACCAAGTATGATCATGTTAATGGTTGGACCTAACTGGATCCTTACAGTGGAGGCCAAAGCCTACTGATTAGATTTCTGGGGCAAAATTAAAATTACTAGAAATTGTTTAGAGAAATAATTGGTTATGAACCTACCCTTAGATGTACATGGGTTGGCCAACCAAAGTTGGACTTGTATGCAGTCTAAGTGGATTCTAGTACCCACTAAGGAATTAGGGTAATTCCTCGAATTGGAGGTAGAGGCTACCAATTCGAATAAAATAGTGGGAGAAACCTTTTGATTAAAGTCCAAATCTTTAGGTTTAATGAATCAATTACTAATTAGGTTATGGTTCTCTTTTGTGCAGATATGGCCACTTCCCTATCGCTCCGATCATTGTTGGACAATGATAAGTTGGTGGGATCCAATTTCGGTAGCTGGTACCGAAAGTTGAAGATAGTTCTGGAGCATGAACGGATCCTATATGTGATAATGGATCCTGCACCTGAGGAGCCAGCTGTCAATGCACGTGGAATAGTCAGAGACACTTACCAGAAGTGGCTCAGTGATCGGACCATGTGCGTTGTATCATGCTGGCTACTATGAGCGACGAGTTCAGTCACAGATTCGAGACGGCTCAGCCAAAGGACATGCTTCAAGTGTTGGAGGATGCCTTTGGCACACCCGATGACGTGGAGAGGCACAAGACTAGTTGTGCCATCTTCAACACCAAAATGCGGGATGGTGCCTCTGTCACTGATCATGTATTGTACATGATCGAGCTGATGGAACGATTGAGCAAGCTCGGCTTTCCCTTGCATGAGTAGCTTGGGAAAGATGCAATACTGAACTCGCTGCCCAAGTCTTATCTCCCATTCCTCACTCATTATAGAATGACAAAGCCTGAAGTAAACTACCACGAATTACTGGGGTTACTTCAGAACTTTGAGAAAGATCACCAACTCTATAAGGAGTCGGTGAACTTAGTGGGAGGTTCGTCTTCTGGTTCTCGACCCTTTAAGAAAGGGAAGAAGAACAAGAAGAAGAAAGTGAAGAAGGTGCAAGTTCAGGCTGGGACATCTGTGTAGTGTCAGACCAAAAAGATCAAACCCGATAAGAGTCAAGCTGAATGCTTCTTTTGCAAGAAGCGGGGGCACTGGAAGAGGAACTGTCCCCAGTACATTGCCTCCCTAGACCTGAACAGGCAGAGAAAGCAGCAAGTTGTTGCTGGGCAAGGTATTTATATGATAACTCCTTGCAATTTCTCTATTTGTGATATAACTGACTGGGTATTGGATACTGGTAGCCCTTACCATATTTGCAATTCGTTGTAGGGGTTGCAGGTCAGTAGGAGATTCGAGCAAGGCGAGAGGTTCCGAACGTTGGAGATGGAAGACCAGTTCCAGTTCTAGCATTAGGAATCTTGAAATTTATATTTGAATCCCATATCGTTGTTCTTAATGATTGTCATTTCTGTCCCAGTTTCTTTTTAAATGTCATTTCTGTAGGCCTTCTGGCCAAAAATGATTATGAAATTTCAATAAAAAAATAAATTTGTAATATCATTGAGAATGGTGTTACTATTTTTTATGGACATTTGAACAATGGTGTGTATATGTTATCACAACCTGTTAATGTAGTCTATTCAACTGGCAAGCACCCTAGATTAGATAGTGTGTCAGATATCTACTTATGGCACTGTAGGCTAAGTCATATAAACAAGAACAGAATAAACAGGTTGACTCAAGAGAGAATCCTCGAAGTTAGTGATTGTGAATCACTTCCAACCTGTGAGTCCTATCTTCTTGGTAAAATGACCAAGTCACCTTTTACTAGAAAAGGTGAGAGAGCTACTGAGCTCTTGGGCCTAGTACATACTGATGTATGCGGGCCCATGAGCACCAGTGCTAGAGGTGGATATTTCTACTTCATAACTTTCACGGATGACCTATCCCGATATGGATATGTCTATCTGATGAAACATAAGTCGGATTCATTTGAAATGTTCAAACGATTCCGAAGTGAAGTAGAAAAACAAACTGGGAAGAGTATTAAAACTCTTCGATCTGATCGAGGAGGAGAATACCTTTCTAGTGAATTTCTCACATATCTAGGAGAGAATGGGATTCTCTCCCAATGGACTCCTCCAGGAACACCACAGCATAATGGAGTGTCTGAAAGGAGGAATCGGACTCTGTTGGACATGGTCCGATCCATGATGGATTTTGCTAGCTTGCCGAAATCCTTCTTGGGATATGCACTCAAATCGGCCTGTTATCTGTTAAATAGGGTTCCAAGTAAGTCTGTAATTAAGACTCCATATGAGATATGGACGGGACGTAAGCCAGCACTTTCACACCTTAGGGTCTGGGGGTGCCCGGTCTATGTCAAACGATTAGTCACAGACAAACTTGGACCTACATCTGACAAATGCTCATTCATAGGGTACCCCAAAGAGACAAAAGGATATTTTTTCTACCATACTGAAGAACAAAAGGTGTTCGTCAGCCTTAAGACAATCTTTTTAGAAAAGGAGTTCCTTGGTGAAGGAACCATTGCCTCTAAGGTTGAACTTGATGAAGTTCAACAGGTAGAAGGACCGACACCAATAGCTGAACCTGAGTCGGATGTGATTAGATCAGATCCGGAGCCCAATGTACCTGCACCATTAAGGCGATCCGGTAGAGTACCACATCAGCCGGACAGATACTACGATTTCTTGATCCGGGACGGTGATCCCATCGAACTTGATGAGAATAATGAGGATCCGATCACCTATATGGATGCAATGCAGAGACCTGATTCTGAGAAATAGCTTGAAGCCATGAAATCCGAAATGGAGTCCATGAAGGTCAACGATGTATGGACATTGGTTGACCCACCTGAAGGGGTTAAACCCATTGGGTGTAAATGGGTCTTCAAAAGAAAGAGGGGCGCAGACGGAAAGGTGGAGATCTATAAAGCCCGTCTGGTTGCCAAGGGGTATCGTCAATGTTATGGTATTGACTATGACGAGACATTTTCTCCTGTGGCAATGCTCAAATCCATTCAGATAATGCTTGCAATAGCTGCCCATCTGGATTATGAGATCTGGCAGATGGATGTAAAGACAGCTTTCCTGAATGGAGAGCTGACCGAAGAGGTGTATATGATACAACCTGAGGGGTTTACATCTACAGATGAGTCCAAGGTGTGCAAGCTTCAGAGATCCATTTATGGATTGAAGCAAGCTTCTCGGAGTTGGAACATGCATTTTGATAAGGTGATCAAAACGTATGGCTTCATTAAGAATGGAGAAGAGCCCTGCATCTATAAATGGGCAAATGGTCCAGTTGTGGTATTTTGTATCTTGTACGTGGATGATATTCTCTTAATCGGGAATGACATCCCCGCACTACAGGGAATAAAAGTTTGGTTGTCATCACAGTTCTCCATGAAGGACTTGGGTGAAGTATCCTACATCCTAGGGATGAAGATCCATAGGGATAGATCTAAAAGGATGCTTGGGTTATCCCAGTCCATGTACATAGACACTGTGCGGAAGAGGTTCAGCATAGAGAATTTCAAGAAGGGCTATCTACCGATAGGCCAAAAAATTTCTCTCTCTAAGAAGGATTGTCCGACAACTCCTGAAGAGAGAAAGCGTATGAGTAGAGTCCCATATGCTTCAGTCGTGGGATCTATCATGTACGCCATGACATGTACAAGACCAGATGTGGCATACTCACTAGGAGTAGTGAGTAGATACCAATTTGATCCTGGAGAAAATCACTGGAAAGTGGTTAAAGCCATCCTTAAGTATTTGAGAAATACTAAGGACCAATGGTTGGTTTATGGCGAGTCAGATATGAAACTTGTGGGGTTCACAGACTCCAGCTTCCAATCTGACCATGATGACAGTAGGAGTGTGTCGGGTTATATCTTTACTCTGAATGGTGGAGATATCTGCTGGAAGAGTTCCAAGCAGCATACTGTGGCGGACTCTGTTTGTGAAGCAGAGTACATCGCAGCATCAGATGCCGCGAAGGAAACTGTGTGGCTGAGAAAATTCATCAACGAGCTCGTAGTAGCACCCTCCCTCGATGGTCCGGTCCTGCTCTACTGCGACAGCACTGGTGCCATAGCTCAGGCGAAGGAACCCAAAGCACATCAGCAGACGAAGCACATCTTGCACCGCTTCCACCTGGTCCGGGAGATCGTGGATCGAGGTGACGTCGACCTACAGAAGATCGACGGAAAGGAGAACCTAGCCGACCCCTTCACTAAAGCCCTGGCAATAAAGAAGTTCGACAACCACAAGTCGAAGATGGGTATTAGATACTGTGCCGAGTGGCTTTAGGACAAGTGGGAGTTGTTGGAAAATGTGTCCCAAAAAGCCAATCGTCAAGCTGTTGATGGTTGAGCAACCAAGTATTGTAACTGATTTGTTAATAAATAAAATATATTTGGCATTTTCATCATAAACTTTCATCTTCTAATGAACTCCGTTGTTATGATGAAGTCCTTAGGACTATTTAGATTCGATAAAGAGAGGATTTATCGATTAGTCCTTAAAATTATTCACGACCAAATGATAGGCTGTTAATAAGGATGACAGCTTCTATCGAGCATAGGTCGCTGTAGGCCATATGGGTTGGTTGTCCTCTTAACCAAGGAGTGTGGAGACACTGGTATGGCATACAGGTGAGATGTAAGGGTACATCATCATTGAATGTGACCAACTCCAGAGTATTCTGCTGTCGAGAATGTCTCTGATGGGATATAGGTATAAGTATCCCTTAGACTTGAGATCGCCTCAATGACTTGCAAGCAACTCACTGTGCTTTGGTACTGGACTAACTGAATTTTTAATTCAGAGACGGAAGGCTTTTGGGCACAGTCAAGTACTTGCGAAGTCAGAGTGTGATCGAGATGGGATTGACCACTCCAAGAGTTGGAGAAGAATGAGTCGCTGTATTTCATTTTAGCAAAACCTTGGCCAAGGTAATCCATCAGATAGATTTGATATTTTGAAATACAATGTGGACAACCTGATCAGAGTTGACAGTTGAACTCTGGGATGTCCTATGATCATTTTGGTCAAGGAGATGAATTATATGAAAACTATATCCGCATGGGTTCTAAGGATGTTGTTCTACACATTCAACCTATCCGATCGTCGGGTACCATTGCTAGATGATCACTTCGATTGGTATAGGAATTTATTCCTATGCTACCGGCTTAGGTTCGGACCTATGAGGTCACACACATTAGAGTTCATGATCCGATCAGATGGTTGATCAACGATTAAGAATCGTTCTAGGGTTAAATGATCAATACGATTGACATTTAACCCAGTGCAAGTATTGCAGAAGGATCGATTAGCAATTCGATTGCTAATTGGCTTAATTTGATTAAGTCAATGGGCTGAGATTAAGTCTAATTAAATATGATTTAATTAGATTTGGTTTGGGCTTGATTGGATCAAGTCCAATTGGTTTATTGGATAAGCCAAGTGCAAGAAAAAACTAGTCCTAGTTCAACTAGGACTTGGGTCAATCTAATTTCTAATTTGATTAGAAAATTAAATCAGATTTAAATCTAATTTAATATGATTAAATTAGGTTCTTAATTGGGTTAAGATCTATTTTAATTGGGTTGATCTAATTTTGATTTGATTTGGTTTGAAAAATCAAATTAAAACAAGTCATAAGACAGAATCCTAGTAAGACTAGGATTCCACCTTGCGCCATATAAGCCTTCTCCACGCCCTCTCTCTTATTCAACGCCAATCTCCACTTATTTTGTGTGACAAAAGCTCTCTCCCAGATCTCTCCCACATTCACAAAAGGTCTCCTCTCTTCTTTCTTACATGGAAGGTGGTTTGGATCAAATCTAAAAGGAATAAGTTTGGATTTCGAATTCTATGAGATAGAGTTTTAGAAATCCAAAACTATTTCAATTTTGCACCAAATTTATCCAAATTTTTTTTGGAATTTTCATGACTTTTAGGGTATATATTATGAATCCTTTTCTAGTGATCCATACATGAAAATATGAAGGAGGTGCTCAAGAGTTGGGCATCCCTTAACTTGCCATGTTTGGATAAGCCTTGACTAGGTGTTTGACCTAGATAAGGACTCTATTATATCTCTATATATAAGATGAGTTTCTTTGTAAAATTTTAGGAAAAGTCAGAGATTTGAGAGATCTTTGTGCCATCCAAAAATCAGAGAGAAATACCTTTGGGTTGTGGAGATATAAAAGATGCAAGTTTGGGTGTCTAGAGAGAAAAACGTGAAGAAGAAGAGGGTCTTCTTCTAGGATTTTTGTTTTCATATCTTTCCTCCCTCCATCTTGAGTTTCCTGAGAGTGTCTCAGATCTGAAACTCCTCCTTCTACTTTTCATCTTTGGAAGAGTCCAAATCAAGAAGAAGGAGGCACCTGATCAACCATCAAAGAAGGATCAGCGCAGTACTAGCATACTGTGCTGATTTCCTGAAGCAGGACTTCTGATCGAGATTCGTGGGCTCGTGTGGACGACTCCTAGAGGCCGGATGCATGTGCGGCTTGCAACATCATTCTCAAGCCCAGATCAACAAGGTTAGAATGTCTAACTTGCAAGGTAATAGATCTGATCTATTGTTTAATACATACATTAGATGTAGTATAGAAACATGTTGATATGATCAACATGTAGTTCATGCTATATTTATATATTTTAATTTTTGATTTAATACTATGTAATAATCATGTAATAGGATCTTAGATCTAGGGATTTTTTGATTTTAGAAAATAAATTTTGATTTATTTTAGTCTTCTGCTGTATGATCTTGAAAAAGTTTCAAGATCTAACCCTGAAACCCTAGATCTGGTTCCTACAAAAAGGGGGCCCCATGTACGTTAATCTCTAAGCTCAAAATTCTATCCTAAAACTCTGCTAAAATTTCTGTTCGAGCACTCCATTCTTGTTGAGGCAGAGAACTGACTTGAGCATCGGAGGGTCTTGCCGGAGCAACCCCACCTCCGGTTTAGACTTCTTTTGCAGGTCCCGACGGCGATCGTGACTCCCTCGACTCCAGCTTCTCCGGCGCAGGCGGATTTTTGCACCAACACATACTATGAATGATAATTTCATTAGTCAATAAGCACCAGACCTTTGGGCCTCCAATGATTATTAAACTAATGGACTCATTATCACTCACTTAATGGAAGGCTATGACTTAGTTATCAATATAACTTAATCATTTTTAGGATCTAATAATTTTTGAGAATTTTATTAAAGAATAGATGAGAAGATAAAATACCAGCCAATTTCAATCCTCCCACTGACTTCACCAAGTCAGATTAAAAAGAATTTAATTAAGCCAGCATTAGGAGCACCTAAATCAGTCAAACTAATTTACCTAATGACATGGGTGAGCCCTAATCACCAAGTGATCTAATCAAAACCTAATTCACCAGGTTGGCCAGGTAAGTGAGATCAGTGGTGGGGATAAGCCATTAACTCGTCAGAGATCGAATCACTGCGAGTAGCTCCCGCTTAAAAATCACTGGTCAAACTGTCAAACTTACCTTAGACACCAACCGGTTCATTAGTTTTAATTTGATCAACTTAGTAAATAGGGTTCCACCGCGTAGCCATGAATTAAGTCCATCTTGGTCTAGTTAAAGATATGGACCCATTCAACTACAACTATTGGAGTTGAGTCTAGAGTATCCTTGACCTAATCTAATTCAACTTTTGATTAGATTTGACCAATTACTCTAATTTAGTCCATTTCTTTAAGCTAACCTTAGGTCTAACCCAATTATGGACCTAATCCATCTAACTCATTGACTCACAAGTTTATGCAATTGTCTTAGGTCTTAATTCACAATTCTAGACCTACTAGACAACACTTAATTCTTTTAATTAAGTATTTAGGCTAATAGGTCAGGGTTTGGCATTTCGAAAATAATTTTTAAATTTAAAAAATTTTATTTTCTGTTTACCAAATATGTTGACTCATTTCATAAATATATCAGCAGATTTCATAAATAGCAATCCTATTGCTAATTACATAATAGAAAATAACTCAATCAAAATAAATCATGAATTTTCCTTTCGCTGCTTCATCTGCATGGGATATAATCGCATTGGCACCTACCGCCATAGGAGACCCCATCGAATGGAAAGAGAGGGCCTTTAAACCCTACTTTTTTCCTATGACCGGACGGCCATGGCAACCAACCCAATTCGATTACTTGCTACTTGGATCAAGTATATCTAAATATATCAATTTCAAAATTTAAATTTTAAATTTTAAATTTTAAATTTTAAATTTTGAATTTTAAATTTCAAACAAATTTCAAATTTTAAATTTCAAATTTTGAATTTTAAATTTTAAATTTCAAATTTGAAATTTCAACCAAATTTTAAATCTTAAATTTCAAATTTTGAATTTTAAAATTTTGAATTTTGAATTTTGAATTTCAAATTTCAAAATTCAAATTTCAAATTTTGAATTTTAAATTTTTGAATTTTGAATTTTGAACAACTTTCAAAATTTAAATTTCAAACTTTAAACTTTTAGATTACAACTTAATCTACACATGCAAATATATATATCATATCTAAGAACCTCGCTCTGATACCATTTGTGAGGAAAATCAGTGCAGGGGTAAAATGATAATTTTAAATTTCTTTTAAAATTACTATTTTACAGTGAAAATTATTAATTAATCTAATTAATTAATAAAAATTTATTCTACACTAGGATCTAAATATGATATATAGCATTTAAATTTAAAATTCAAATTTGAATAGTAAACACTTTACTGTAATATGTTCAGAACACAATACCTTTGTGCGGGTAGTAGATCATCGTAATTTGATCACCGTCAAGAGAGTCTGATCATCATGATATAACCACACAGCATGTCTGGCCTCTGTGGATCGTCCACACGAAGCTCTCGATCTGATCGACTCCTCACGAGTGCTAGCTCGTTGTAGAGCCCTTTTGACGGTCGATGCTGATCGAACTCCTTCGATCGATGTCTGCTGATTCTTCAGATGCTCTGGATTATCAACAGACATGCTTGAGAGGATGTTGAAGATCTCTCTAAAATTTGGTGGGCTCATGACACTCGTAGCTCACCTTCTCACTTTTCGAACTCCAGACTGAAACCCTGAAGAACTCACTGAAACCCTGCGCACACTTTTTCTTTCTTTTCTTTCTTTTTCTATCGGAAGGATATAGACCTTCACCTTGCACATAAGGATTTCTCACACCCAAATTTTCTCTCCAAAATTTTTCTTGCACACACTCCACTCTTCTCCTCCTTTTAAAACAATCAACCAAAGTCTTATCCACGTGAGAGGATAAAGATGAGTAATTGCACATTTGAATTCAAATCAAATTTTGAATTTAAATGAAAACTAATTTATCCCTATCCACTAAGGGCGTGAGAAGAGGAGGGCGTGGCTTAATTTGTGAATGAATGATTTCATGAGAAACATTTTCTCATGTAATAAATGGAGCGCTAAAAGAGGATAAGGTCAAGGCGCTAAGATTGGTTGCTCATTCAAATTCAAATTTTTTTTGAATTTGAATGGCCAACCAATCATCCTTATCCACTCATAAGGCGCATTAAAGTAGGGCGTGAGGAGGGCTTTGCGTGAGGAAAAATTCATGAGAACTTCCTTCTCATGAATTCAAATGGGCGCAGTGGAAGTGAGGTGGCGCAGAGAGAATGGGTCAAGGTGGTTTCATTATTTAAACCAACCTAATTGAACCAAATAAGTTAGGCCCAATTAGACTAATTTAAACCCAACTTAATTAGGCTTAATTAGGCTCAATAAAATCTTAATCAAATCAGAAATTGATTAAGCCCAACCCCTGATCAAATCAGGGACCAAACCATCTCGACGATTAGGTCAACTCTTAACCTAATCGGGTCAAACCCAACTGAATCCAATTCAATTGGACTTGATCCAAAAATAATTACTCAATCAAATTGAGTTAATTAGTGATCAAATCACTAATTAAACCTCTCATAAATATTGAGTCCAAATTCGATGGGTAATCGAGCATCAGAATTTATCGATATGTAACCCTGATCGAAGAGTCCCAAACCAGTGGGACTCTTGACCCCGGTACCCAAAATGTGTGGGACTCGTGATCAGAGAATCCTGATTCTCGATCATAGAGTCTTAGACATGTAGGACTCATAGTCCAGGAGTATTAGGACTCTTCATTAGCCATCAGATCAGATAGGAACCTCTAATGTGTGTGACCCTGCAGGTTCGAACCTAAGCTGGTAGCACAGGAACCAATTCCTGTACTAATCGAAGTGACCATCTAGCAATGGTACCCGACGATCGGATAGGTCGAATAGTTACAATCGCAACACTCAGAACCTACGTGAATATGGTTACTGTATAATTCATCCTTTTGACCTCTGTGTTTAGGACGACTCAGGGTTAAACTGTCAACCCTGATTAGATCATCCGAATCATGCTCAACTCAAACAGTCCTGTGACTCCTCACAAAGAATACCCTGGCCAAGGTTTTGCTAAATTGAAACATGACTGTACATAGCTCCTAAACTGGAGTGGTCAATCCCATCTTGACACACGCACCGACAAGTCAAGTACTTGACTACACCCAGCAGCCTTCCGTCACTGAATTAAAAATTCAGGTAGTCCAGTACCTAAGTGCAGTGAGTTGCTTGCAAGTCACCATGGCGGTCTC
Source organism: Elaeis guineensis (assembly GCF_000442705.2). Lineage (NCBI taxonomy): Eukaryota > Viridiplantae > Streptophyta > Magnoliopsida > Arecales > Arecaceae > Elaeis > Elaeis guineensis. The sequence continues at coordinate 41,059,640 of NC_026004.2, read as the reverse complement.
AGATCGGAGGGATATTTATACCCATTTTCTATTGGAGCAAATTTTGACAGTAGAAATAGCTCCGGAGTTGGTCACGTTCAGTGCAGATGTACCCTTACATCTCACCTGTATGGCATACCAGTGTCTCCACACTCATTGGTTAAGAGGACAACCACCCTATATGGCATACAACGACCTATGCTTGATAAATATTGTCATCCTTGGTAACAATGTATCATTTGATCGCGAACAGATTTAAGTACTAAACGACAAATCCTCCTTTGTCGAGTCTAAATAGTCCTAAGGACTTCACCACAACATAGGAGTTCATTAGAAGATGAAATATTTTGTGATGAAAAATGCCAAAATAATTTTTATTAATTCATAATTCATGTACATATACAAAAATGAGCACAACCATCAACAGACTGACGATTGGCTTTGGGATACTATTCCCAACAAAATTAACCCCTAAAATTTATATTAAATCTTAATTAAATCAGATCAAGACTAAATCTCAAAGTGTGTGACCCATTGGACTCTAAATCTAGCCAGCAGTTGACACAAACTCTTGACCTAACCCAAATCCAATCAGATTAGGTCAGCTCAAGAGTCTCAATTAACTAGGACTCTTCCTAATTAATTCTCAAATTAAATTTTTTTAATTCTAAAGAGTCCACAAATCAAGATTGACATCTAACAATATGTCATGACTATCCAAAAAAGATGAAATTTGATAAAATTTTCAAAATATCTTTCAGTGGCAAGTTACCGTGTAATTCAATCTTTCAATCAAACAATATCCCAGATGAGCTATGGGCATGAAATCATGTCAAATCCAATTACTAAATGTATCTCGATTAGAAAGTGATGATTCAGTTGATGATACATTAGAAATTTCTTGCTAATTATCATCTTGCTTTAGCCAAAGACTTTCAGAATCATCAATCTATGAGATCACATAGGATGTTCACTCCCTTTATTAGGAATGACTGATCCCTTATTGATTACTCACAATCTCCATGCAAACTTCATCATATCCAGAGCACTCCATACAAGGATCAGAGAACCAAGTTGGAAAGTGAACCAAAATATGGATTCACATACATAAGGTACCATGGTGATCTAAGGTCAAAATATCATTTCACAACTCCCACTAGAGAACAATCGGCTGACATATAAATAAGACTCCATTAGATATTCTCTCATAGGTCTTTTCAGTGAACTCACTTTCTAATGAGCACCCACATCTTTTTATTAATGTCACCATATAAGAGATTGTGAGATCAACCATCCTCATCACTGAGCATATATAGGACATGCCAGTCTTATCGGTATCATTGATTCTCTACTCAATGAATCAATGACTGAAAATATTTTAGATCATGGCTATCAAAGATTTAGGTCTCACTGACGTGATCTCATCACGACCCTAAAACCATTGTCCAGACCTATGGGGTTCATTATAATCTTAAAAACAATAATAAGATACAGTATATAATAAATCGAAAAGTCTATTTTATTAAATAACAATATTAATTACATGAGTTTGGAAGATAAATTATAGAAAAATACTCTATTGCATCCCATATGCAAGTGGCGTGTATGGTATTATTCTTTCAGCTAGGTCATTAGAAGAGGAACTATCTTATATATTTAGCTTCCCTTGATCCTAACAGGCTAAAGAAGAGAAACAAGCAATCTACCGCTACACAAGGTTATATGATAACTCTTTATAATTTTTTTTTTGGTAATACTACTATCTGGGTATTGGATACCAAAATTTCAATTCATATTTGTAATTCATTGCAGAAACTTCTGGTCAGTAGAAAGTTTAAAGAAGGCAAGCGGTTGTTGAACATTGGAGATGGAAGCCTTGTTCCAGTTCTAGCTGTAGGAACTATTCAGTTTGCTTTTGAGTCTAGGATTGTCATGTTAGATGAGTATTGTTGGGTATAAAATACCCTCAGCCGAAGTTCTCAGCAAGAAGACAACTCTGCCCTAACTCCTACGGGAGCCAGGCTCCGTTGCCAACATCGACTACAGAACAACTCCGCCCGGACTCCTACGGGAGCCGGGCTCCGTCGCCAACTCCAACTACCGGTAAGCTTCGTCCGGACTCCTATGGGAGCCAGACTCCGCACCTGACTTCAACTACCGGTAAGCTTTGTCCAGACTCCTACGGGAGCCGGACTCTGCCCCTGACTTCAACTACCGGTAAGCTTCGTCCGGACTCCTACGGGAGCCGGACTCTGCCCCTGACTTCAACTACCGGTAAGCTTCGTCCGAACTCCTACGGGAGCCAGACTCCGCACCTGACTTTGATTGCAGGAGGACTCCGCCCGGACTCCTACGGGAGCCGAGCTCCGTCGCCAACTTCAACTACCGGTAAGCTCCGCCAGGACTCCTACGGGAGCCGAGCTCCGTCCACGACACCGGCCTCAAGGAGGGCTCCACCAGGACTCCTACGGGAGTCGGGCTCCATCGCCAACATCGACTACAGAACAACTCCACCCGGACTCCTACGGGAGCCGGGCTCCGTCGCCAACTTCAACTACTGGTAAGCTCCGCCAGGACTCCTACGAGAGCCGAGCTCCGTCCATGACCCCGACCTCAAGGAGGGCTCCGCCAGGACTCTTACGGGAGCCGGGCTCCGTCGCCAACATCGACTACAGAATAACTCCGCCCGGACTTCTACGGGAGCCGGGCTCCGTCGCCAACTTCAACTACCGGTAAGCTTCGTCCGGACTCCTACGGGAGCCAGACTCCACACCTGACTTTGATTGCAGGAGGACTCCACCCGGACTCCTACGAGAGCCGGGCTCCGTCGCCAACATCGACTACAGAACAACTCCGCCCGGACTCCTGCGGGAGTCAGGCTCCGTCGCCAACTCCAACTATCGGTAAGCTTCGTCCGGACTCCTACAGGAGCCAGACTTCGCATCTGACTTCAACTACCGGTAAGTTTCGTCCGGACTCATATGGAAGCCGGACTCCGCCCCTGACTTCAACTACCGGTAAGCTTCGTCCGGACTCCTACGGGAGCCGGACTCCGCCCCTGACTTCAACTACCGGTAAGCTTTGTCCGGACTCCTACGGGAGCCGGACTCCGCACCTAACTTTGATTGCAGGAGGACTCCGTCCGGACTCCTACGGGAGCCGAGCTCCGTCGCCAACTTCAACTACCGGTAAGCTCCGCCAGGACTCCTACGGGAGCCGAGCTCCGTCCACGACCCCGACCTCAAGGAGGGCTCCGCCAGGACTCCTACGGGAGCCGGGCTCCGTCGCCAACATCGACTACAGAACAACTCCGCCCGAACTCCTACGGGAGCCAGGCTCCGTCGCCAACTTCAACTACCGGTAAGCTCCGCCAGGACTCCTACGGGAGCCGAGCTCCGTCCACGACCCCGACCTCAAGGAGGGCTCCGCCAGGACTCCTACTGGAGCCGGGCTCCGTCGCCAACATCGACTACAGAACAACTCCGCCCGGACTCCTACGGGAGCCAGGCTCCGTCGCCAACTTCAACTACCGGTAAGCTTCGTCCGGACTCCTACGGGAGTCGGACTCCGCACCTGACTTTGATTGCAGGAGGACTCCGCCCGGACTCCTACGGGAGCCGGGCTCCGTCGCCAACATCGACTACAGAACAACTCCGCCCGGACTCCTACGGGAGTCGGGCTCCGTCGCCAACATCGACTACAGAACAACTCCGCCCGGACTCCCACGGGAGCCGGGCTCCATCGCCAACTTCGACTACTGAACAACTCCCCCGGACTCCTATGGGAGCCGGGCTCCGTCGCCAACATCGACTACAGAACAACTCCCCCCGGACTCCTACGGGAGCCAGGCTCCGTCGCCAACTTCAACTACCGGTAAGCTTTGTCTGGGCTCCTACGGGAGCCGGACTCCGCACCTGACTTTGATTGCAGGACTCCTACGGGAGCCGAGCTCCGCCCACGACTTCAACTCCGAGAGGACTCCGCCCGGACCCCCCACGGGAGTCGGGCTCCATCCACGACCTCAACCACGAGGAGGGCTCCGCCTGGGCTCCTACAGGAGCCAGGCTCCGTCACCAGTTCCGACCACTGCCGAACTTCAACCGACGAACCTATACTTTCTGGCGCAACCCAGCAACCACCGTGATCCTGCTCCACTTCCCGCGATGGATTCTGCGCAGCTCCATCATCTCCTGACAGACCGCTATGACGGCCATGACTCTGCTCCACTTCCTGCGGTGGATCCCGTGCGGCTCCATTATTCCCGGGCAGGCCGCTATGATGCTCACGATCCTGCTCCACCTCCTGTAACAGATACTGTGTGATCCTTCCATCCGCTGGCAAGTCACGACAACGGACGTCGCTCCACTCCCTACAGCAGACTCCATGTGGCGCGCTGCAGTGAGGGCCACGGGTCTACTCCACTACTCCTCGCAGCAAATTCCTCCTGACGGTGGGCAGCCCACTACGAGACGGTTATGAACGTCACTATCAGTCTGTTGAGCCCACCGCCTATATATGGGGGACCTCAGATACGTTATTCTATAAGCTCTCATTTTTTACCTCAAAACTCTGCTAAATTCTCCGTTCGAGCACTCCATTCTTGTTGAGGCAGAGTACTGACTTGAGCGTCGGAGGATCTTGCCGGAGCAACCCCACCTCCAGTTTAGACTTCCTTTGCAGGACCCGACGGCGACCGTGACTCCCTCGACTCCAGCTTCTCCGGTGCAAGCGGATTTTTGCACCAACAGGATTGGCGCTAGAGGAAGGGCGGCCGCGAACCTCCGCAGTACCCTTATTCTTAAAGAAGCGCTCAACGGAGCCGCCTTCGATCGTCTCCTCCGACATCCATTCCTTGTTTCCCCTACGGGATCCTTACTCGATGCCTCCCCGCATGGCATCCACACGACGATCCACGGCCTCCACGGCCAAATCTCAGGCTCCGGCCTCTCCTCCTGTTTCTCAACCTCCTCCTCCTCCTCCGGTGATGACGGTCGGTGCGAAACAGTTTGACCTGCTGGCGCAGCACGTCAGAGACCTCACAGAAGCTGTGCAGGCTATGCAGCAGCAGCAGCCGCAGGCATCAGTACGCCCGGAAAGGGCATCCCCGGAACACCAGAATCCAACGGCGGGGCGGGCCACCTGGGCCAACCGCCCCATCCTTCCTGGGAAAACGAACCCGATGGTGGAGAGCCCTCAATCGGACCACGACTCCACCCCTGGAAGATCCCTGCCCCCATTCTACCAGAGGACCCTCGAGACTCGAAGTCGGGAGGATTTCTTAGACCGGAGGCTCCAGGAGATGAACCGGCGGATCGAAGAGCTCCGCCATGCTTCCCCCGCTTATGGTGAGGATATTTGTACTGACCCTCCCTTCTCTCAAATGATCTTGCAGGAACCGATCCCGTCAAACTTCAAGCTCCCCCAGTTCGAAAGCTACGACGGGACTTCAGACCCGGTTGATCATCTGGAGGCCTTCCGGACGATGATGCTGCTTCACGGCACTCCCGACGCTATTCTATGTCGGGCCTTCCCATCCACCTTGAAGGGAGCGGTGAGGAATTGGTACTCGACTTTGAAATCGGGTACCATCTTTTCCTTCGATCAAATGAGCCACCAATTTGTGGCCCATTTTGTCAGAAGCCGGCACCCCTGGAAGGGTTCGAAGTCCCTCATCAATATTAAACAGAGGGAAGGAGAGTCCATTCGGGCCTACATCAACCGTTTCAACATCGCGGTGCTAGAGGTCCGGAACTTGGACCAATCAGTTGCAATGGCCGCCCTGAAGGGTGGCCTTCAGAAGAATGACCTTTTGTTCTCCCTGGAGAAGAAGTACCTCAGGGATTTTGCTGATTTGCTGGCTCAGGCTGAAGGATACGTCCGAGCAGAAGAAGCCTTCAAAATGAAGGATGAACAGACAGCGAGGGAGCGACAGGCGGGAGACTCAAGTAAGCCCACAATCGAAAAAAGGCCAAGAGAAGCCCGGCCGCGTTCTCGATCCCCTCCTGGGCACAAGCGTGCCCATACTCCACCCCAGGTGCGCAGGCAGAGAAGTTTGGATCGCGGGGTTCGGCGGGGTTCTCCATCGGAGAGATTTTGCAACTACGCTCCCCTCAACGCCTCGAAAGCCCAGGTGCTGATGGAGGTCAGGGAGCAGCTCCCTCGATCGGAGAGGATGCACACGCACCCCGGGAAGCGCAACCCCAACAAGTTCTGTCTCTACCACCGTGACCATGGCCACGACATGGAGGAATGCATCCAGCTCTGGGACGAGATCGAGGAGCTCATCCGGCGAGGTCGACTCGACAGGTTCATCCGACGCAGGCCTGAGGGTAGAGGAGATCGGCCAAGGGCCCTTCCGCAACCTGAACCACCAAGAAGGGAGGAGCAACCCGGGGATCGGCCTCCCATTGGGACCATCGACTCCATCACCGAAGGACCTCAAGGAGGAGCAGACCCCCCACAACCGTGGAACTCGAGAAACTTGTAAATGTATCACCTACGATTTCACCTTGAATTTAAATTCCTTTCTACCTAACGTGTTCCTCCCAGTTAGCGCGGATTTGTCGCGACTGGATATGACCCCTTCAAACACCCAAAACAAAGCCATGTCAGGAACAGGAGGAGAACCTCGTCCTGACATGAGCAAAGTCAAAGGCTCGATTCTTTTAGACCGGATGGGGGGAGAGGCCTTGCAGCGCCCTAATGTGCCCCCACAGCCATGTCAGGAACAGGAGGAGAACCTCATCCTGACATGAGCAAAGTCAAAGGCCCGGTTCTTTTAGACCGGATGGGGGGAGAGGCCTTGCAGCGCCCTAATGTGCCCCCACAGCCATGTCAAAAATAGGAGGAGAACCTCGTCCTGACATGAGCAAGGTCAAAGATCCGATTCTTTTAGACCGGATGGGGGGAGAGGCCTTGCAGCACCCTAATGTGCCCCCACAGCCATGTCAGGAACAGGAGGAGAACCTCGTCCTGACATGAGCAAAGTCGAAGGCCCAGTTCTTTTAGATCGGATGGGGGGAGAGGCCTTACAGTGCCCTAACGCACCCCCGCGGCCATGTCGAGAATGGAAGGAGAACCTCACCCCGACTTGAGCAAGGTCGAAGGCCCGGACTCCTACAGGAGCCAGGCTCCATCCGTGACTTCTGCAGCAAGGGAGACTCCGCCCGGACTCCTACGGGAGTCGGGCTCCACCCGTGACTTCTGCGACCAGGGAGACTCCGTCCGGACTCCTAGGGAGCCGGGCTCCATCCGTGACTTCTACAGCAAGGGAGGCTCCGCTCAGACTCCTACGAGAGCAGGGCTCCATCCGAAACTTCTGCAGCAAGGGAGACTCCGCCCGGACTCCTACGGGAGCCGGGCTCCATCCGTGACTTCTACGGCCAGGGAGACTCCACCCGGACTCCTACGGGAGTCGGGCTCTGTCCGTGACTTCTGCAGCAAGGGAGACCCCGCCCGGACTCCTATGGGAGCCGGGCTCCGTCTGCGACTTCTGCAGCAAGGGAGACCCCGCTCGGACTCCTACGGGAGCCGGGCTCCGCTAGTGACTTCCGCAATAAGGGAGACTCCACCCGGACTCCTACGGAAGCCGGCCTCCATCCGTGACTTATGCAGCAAGGAAGGCTCCACCCACCCTGGCAATGGCCCTTATGTGCCCCCGCGAGAACGGAGGGAGAACCTCATCTTGATGATGACGAAACCCGATCGCCCGATGAGATCGGATGAAGGGAGAGAGCCCCTCCACGGCACCTTCACGCTCCTGTGCAACCCCACAAAAAGTGAGGGGAGGGCCCTCACTCTGAGAAAAGGAGGAAAATCAAAAAGGAAGGGTAACGAATTACGATGAAAACAGATGAAGGATGAACCACACCAAAGACCTAAAGAACCTCGTCCCAACAAAGCCGGGAGGTTCCTACCAAACACCCCGGCCTCTAAGAAGACTCCCGACACAGGTCAAAAAGACAGCGACATCCCCGAAGTAATGCGGAGCCCAGACCGCCAAACTCGGGCTTGTGGCCATGTACGATGAGGAAGGCGAGCTAACGCATCGACGACTGGGCGCCTCCTAGCGACGCCAACATCAGACGAGTTGAACGATAAGAAAAGTTCGACGGACGATAATTTAATACAACGCGCGGATGAGGTAACGCAAAACACCCTTTTCATTCCATTTCTGAGATAGACACTACAAAGCCCGGAAGGCCAAGGAAAGAAAAGCAAAACGACAAAAGCGGGACAAGACAACAAAGAGGAAAGCATATACATGAAAAGACGGAAGGACGAAAAGAGCTCTAAGGAGGCTCTGCTCCCTCTGATCTGGAGTTACCTGCTCCATCCCTCATCCAGTGCTGCCTCAGATTCTCAATTTCTTCTTCTAGCTCCCCCCTCTTCTGCAGCGCATCCTGGAGCGCCCGACGAAGTCGCTGGCTCTCGGCCTCCGCCTCTCGATGCCTCTTCCTCAAGACCTCGGATTCCGCCTCCGCATCCGCGACGGCCCGCTGCTCGTACGCCAGCTGGATCTTCAGTTGTTGCAGCTCAGCCGTCTTATCCCTGAGGGCAATGGAAATCCCTTCGATGGTTCCTCTCAGGGACTGGAGCTCATCAGAATCCCGGACGGAAGTAAGCTGAGCCCTATTGGCCAGTTGCCTCTGGAGATGGGCGACTTCGTCGGTCGCCGCCCTAAGCCTCCCTTTATATTCCTCCACCTGCCTGCGCCAGCTGGCCCGGTGCACGTCGTGGCTCACCTCGACGTCCTGAAGCTGCCGCTGAAGGTCGGAGACCTTCTTCGACCACTGTTGGTCGCCGTCGGCCTGGGCCAAGAGTCGGGATGAACTTCCTTCCAGATGGCCAATCTTCCTCATCGCGGCCGACAGATCCACCTTGAGGGTGCTAATCTTGGCGGCCTGAGCTCAAATTCGATCGCTGGCGCTCTTCTTGCATTCCTCGAGCTCCTTTGCGAAATCTGCCTTCCTCCAGCTATACTCCATGATCCCCTTCATGTGGAGATTCCAAAAGTGGGTGGCTTCCGCGGTGGCCTCAGAATGACCTTCTCTCAATCTGCGAAGCTCGCCTTCCATCTTCTTCGACTTCTTTGTCAAGTGAAGGACCTCCTTCTTCAGCCGCTGGATCGTCGATTTCAGCGGGATCCCCAAGGGAAGGGGAAGTGCTTCTGCAGGACGCTACCATCGGAAGGCAAAAGCGTCAAAGCACGACTCATCACAGGAGGAAAAATAAAGAGAAGAAGGGAAAGAGGGAGAAGCCACCCATGATAAGAAATTCAACTTTATTGATCGGATGATTTTTGAAAACAAGAAGGAAAAGAAAATTGCAATGAAGTAAAAATACAAGGTCGGAGGTCTCAGACCTCAGGGGCGGGGGTTGGAGTATTCGGCATCCCCGGCAAGGGGGCTGCGATGGCAGCAGCGGCTGGCGAGACACTGGCCTCGTCTTCGGATTCCTCGCCTAGGAAGCTGAGGTCGAGCTTCGAAAATTTTCTGACCACCTTCTCTTGGCAGAGCTCGAACCCCTTGATGAACGCCTCCTGGCCGAATTGGACCTTCAGGTCCCTCATCTCCGCGGAGGCCTTGAACTCCTCCACCGCAAGAGCCCTGACCTCCGAGACCAGGACTGGAGTCTACTCAATCAAATTGGCGACCTCGGCCTCCGCCTTTCTCATCGATTCCTCCAAGGTCTGCCTCTCCTCCTCCCGGGCTTGTTTCTCTCTTTCCAGGGCCTCTTGGAGGGCGGCTACTTCGGCCGTCTTTGCTTGGAGGCGAGCAACCTCGGCCCGACAGTGCTCCTCCACCTGGAGGATGTCCCTCCTCGCATGGTTCACCGCCTCGATATTGGCGAGAAGCTGGTGCCCAATCTGCAAGGGCGGCTAGGGGATCAGAACAAAGGCCTAATAGCCAGGTAAATGAAGATTCGCTTACCTCAAGACCCCAAAGAGTCTCAGGCCCGCTGCTCAGGATCAGAGCGATCGATCCTCTCGACGACGTCGGGCAGAATGCAGCCGTCGATCAACCGCCTGATTAGGTCCCTGTCATTGAAGGGATTCTCCGGTCCCTCTTCGGAGCAGAGGGACTCATCAGCAACAGTTCGACGGCTACCCGCCCTGCGGGCCACCGACTTCCTTCTCTTCCCTCTCTCGGCTACGGGTGCCTCCATGGAGTGGACCGCCGAAATAGGGGCCCCAGTCGGTGGACTCCTCGAGGAAGCCCGAGGAGTCGTTGCCTCGGCATCCGAGGGAATGTCAATCACTGGAGCCGTCTGGGCAGGTGCGGCCAAGCTCGACTCCTTCGCTCTGGCCCTCTTCGTCGATCCGGAGGTCGCGACTCCCTTCCTTTTGTGGGCCCTGAGGCCCCTGGCGAGCATTCGCGCTGCTTCGAAGTCCATTCCTTTAAAAAAAAAAAGGGAGAGGAAGAAAAAGAAGCAAATCGATCAATCAAGAGTCAGGAATCAAAAAAAAAAAGGAGGGGAAAAGAGAGAGAAAGAAAAAGAAGAAAGGCAGGAAAAAAGAAGATAAAGGAAAGGATGAAATACTCGCGGGATCCTGAGGGCTCAGGCCGATGTTGAACAAAAATTGCTCCCTCAGAAGATTGGGAAGGGAAGGAGCGGAGTAGGCAAGAAGCTTTCGGGCAGCCTGAAGGTCATCCTCCTCCAAGCTTGGGGCCCGACGGACAGAATCCCTCAGAGAGCCCCAAGGGGGTAGGCCCAGCCTCAAGGTCGGGCAGTGGACGAAGAGGTATTTTTCCTTCCAATTATGGATTGAAGAAGGGGCACCTTTCAGCAACCCCTTCTTGCCGAACTGGGGGGAGAAGTACCACCAGTCCTTCACCGAAGGATGGCGCTTGAAAGTATAGAAGTGCCTGAATAGGGAGAGGGACGGCTGGACCTCGACTACATGGCAGAGGGAGAGAAATCCTATCAAAAACCTAAAAGAATTCGGGGCCACAGAAGCCAAGGAGATGTCTAAGGAGATGTCTAAGAAGCGGAAGAGGGCAACTACAAAGGAAGGAAGTGGAAGCCGGAGCCCGGCACGGAACGCCTCTGATATAGACAAAAACGACCGGATGGAGGAGTGCTAGCCGGTCAGAAGGGCTAGGCAGCTCCAGGTCGTACTCCGGAGGAACTCCATACTGAACCCTTATCAGAAGGAGTTCCTCCGGAGTCAGGAAACATGGAATGGCGCCCGGTGCAAAAACCGAGCGAAGCCCAGTCCCAGACGCAGGTTCGTCTATAGAGCAGGGGACCTGGGGGTTTGAGGCGGAAGAACTCCCGAAACTGTAGGGAGCGGAAGAGCCGGACGACATTTTGAGCAGCTTCGAATGTGGGCTCCAAAGATCCCGAAGAAGATGGACAGGATGAAGGGCGAGGGGTCACAGGAAACTAACTCAGAGGAATACAAAAACAATGACAAAGAAGAAGTCCCTAAGCGGTGGGAAGAAGGTTGAAGGTGCTGGAACTAACCTAGATCGCTCTGAGGGATCGGAGGGGGCGAAGACAGGGACGATTTGGAGGGCGCCTACGGTTTGAGAAAGTACCAACTGAAATAGGGCTCTCGAAGGGAAGGCAGACACTGATAAAACTCTGGAATGGAATAGGGCCCCTAAAGGTGGAAGGATGGGTTTAAATAGACCCTGGGATCCGACGCCATGATGATCGCGAATCCCCCCAGGCCAGCCCGCACCCGACACGTGTCCCACTCCCCCCGACGGGCGGCTAAAAGTGGCTGACGAATCAGCAGAGCCATTATGGCACCATACCTGGGCCAGTGTACCTGTGAGAATTTCGAAGAGTCCCTTCGTATCGCCCCGATTCGAAAAGACTCCAGCACGCGCACATTTAATGCCAAAATATCTGGAGGCGGTCGTGCGTAGGATTCGAGGGGACAACTTTGGCTGTGCCAGTCTCTCTGTACTTCCTTCATTCAAAATTCAAACTCGAAAGTAGGGGGACTGGTGTTGGGTATAAAATACCCTCAGCCGAAGTTCTCAGTAAGAAGATAACTCCGCCCGGACTCCTACGGGAGCCGGGCTCCATCGCCAACATCGACTACAGAACAACTCCTTCCGGACTCCTATGGGAGCCGGGCTCCGTCGCCAACTCCAACTACCGGTAAGCTTCGTCCGAACTCCTACGGGAGCCGGACTCCACACCTGACTTCAACTACCTCTAAGCTTCATTCGGACTCCTACGGGAGCCGGACTCCGCCCCTGACTTCAACTACCGGTAAGCTTCATCCGGACTCCTACGGGAGCCGGACTCCGCCCCTGACTTCAACTACTGGTAAGCTTCGTCCGGACTCCTACGGGAGCCAGACTCCGCACCTAACTTTGATTGCAGGAGGACTACGCCCGGACTCCTACGGGAGCCGAGCTCCGTCGCCAACTTCAACTACCGGTAAGCTCCGTCAGGAGTCCTACGGGAGCCGAGCTCCGTCCACGACCCCGACCTCAAGGAGGGCTCCGCCAGGACTCCTATGGGAGCTGGGCCCGTCGCCAACATCGACTACAGAACAACTCCGCCCGGACTCCTACGGGAGCCGGGCTCCATCACCAACTTCAACTACCGGTAAGCTCCGCCAGGACTCCTACGGGAGCCGAGCTCCGTCCACGACCCCGACCTCAAGGAGGGCTCCGCCAGGACTCCTACGGGAGCCGGGCTCCGTCGCCAACATCGACTACAGAACAACTCCGCCCGAACTCCTACGGGAGTCAGGCTCCGTCGCCAACTTCAACTACCGGTAAGCTTCGTCCGGACTCCTACGGGAGCTGGACTCCGCACCTGACTTTGATTGCAGGAGGACTCCGCCCAGACTCCTACGGGAGTCGGGCTCCGTCGCCAACATCGACTACAGAACAACTCCGCCCGGACTCTTACGGGAGCCGGGCTCCATCGCCAACTCCAACTACCGGTAAGCTTCGTCCGGACTCCTACGGGAGCCGGACTCCGCACCTGACTTCAACTACCGGTAAGCTTCGTCCGGACTCCTACGGGAGCCGGACTCCGCCCCTGACTTCAACTATCGGTAAGCTTCGTCCGGACTCCTACAGGAGCCGGACTCCGCCCCTGACTTCAACTACCGGTAAGCTTCGTCCGGACTCCAACGCGCGCCGGACTCCGCACCAGACTTTGATTGCAGGAGGACTCCGCCCGGACTCCTACGGGAGCCGAGCTCCGTCGCCAACTTCAACTACCGGTAAGCTCCGCCAGGACTCCTACGGGAGCCGAGCTCCGTCCACGACCCCGACCTCAAGGAGGGCTCCGCCAGGACTCCTACGGGAGCCGGGCTCCGTCGCCAACATCGACTACAGAACAACTCCGCCCGGACTCCTACGGGAGCCGGGCTCCGTCGCCAACTTCAACTACCGGTAAGCTTCGTCCGGACTCCTACGGGAGCCGGACTCCGCACCTGACTTTGATTGCAGGAGGACTCTGCCCGGACTCCTACGGGAGCCGGGCTCCGTCGCCAACATCGACTACAGAACAACTCCGCCCGGACTCCTACGGGAGCCGGGCTCCGTCGCCAACATCGACTACAGAACAACTCCGCCCGGACTCCCACGGGAGCCGGGCTCCGTCGCCAACATCGACTACAGAACAACTCCGCCCGGACTCCTACGGGAGTCAGGCTCCGTCGCCAACATCGACTACAGAACAACTCTGCCCAGACTCCTACGAGAGCCGAGCTCCGTCGCCAACTTCAACTACCGGTAAGCTTTGTCCGGGCTCCTACGGGAGCCGGACTCCGCACCTGACTTTGATTGCAGGACTCCTACGGGAGCCAAGCTCCGCCCACGACTTCAACTCCGAGAGGACTCCGCCCGGACCCCCCACGGGAGCCGGGCTCCGTCCACGACCTCAACCACGAGGAGGGCTCCGCCCGGGCTACTACGGGAGCCAGGCTCCGTCACCAGTTCCGACCACTGCCGAACTTCAGCCGACGAACCTGTACTTTCTGGCGCAACCCAGCAACCACCGTGATCCTGCTCCACATCCCGCGACGGGTTCTGCGCAGCTCCATCATCCCCTGACAGACCGCTATGACGGCCACGACTCTGCTCCACTTCCTGCAGCGGATCCCGCGCGGCTCCATTATTCCTGGGCAGGCCGCTATGATGCTCACGATCCTGCTCCACCACCTGTAACGGATACTGTGCGATCCTTCCATCCGCTGGCAAGTCGCGACAACGGACGCCGCTCCACTCTCTGCAGCAGACTCCACGTGGCGCGCTGCAGTGAGGGCCACGGGTCTACTCCACTACTCCTTGCAGCAAATTCCTCCTGACGGTGGGCAGCCCACTACGAGATGGTTATGAACGTCACTATCAGTCTGTTGAGCCCACCGCCTATATAAGGGGGACCTCAGATACGTTGTTCTATAAGCTCTCATTTTTTACCTCAAAACTCTACTAAATTCTCCGTTCGAGCACTCCATTCTTGTTGAGGCAGAGAACTGACTTGAGCGTCGAAGGGTCTTGCCGGAGCAACCCCACCTCCGGTTTAGACTTCCTTTGCAGGTCCCGGCGGCGACCGCGACTCCCTCGACTCCAGCTTCTCCGGCGCAAGCAGATTTTTGCACCAATATGTATCATTATTATCTTTCTTTTATGATGAATGTCATCTTTGTAGGCCTTTTGGCCAAATTTGAATTTTATTTTTTAATAAAGGATGATTTTGTTGATATCCTTATGAATGATACTATAATTATGTATGGACAATTAAAACATAGCATATACCTTTTATCACAGTATGTTAGTATAATGTACACATTCAATAAATGCCCAAAAATAGATAATGTCAGCAATACCTATTTTTGATATTGTAGGCTAGGTCATGTGAATAAGAACAGGATAGATAGATTAACCAAAGAGGAAATCTTCAAAATTAATGGTTGTGAATTGATAAGATTATATTTATATTACCTTTATTTATTAAATTTTGATTTATTTTTGATTTATGTTGCTGAAAATTTTAATTTAAAGTAAGCATATTAGGAAACTTATGGATCTATTTAATACAAAATGTTAATTCAATTTTTTTTTAAAAAAATATATATTCATGCAAATCAGCATCCAAAATTAAGCCAGCATCTCAAAAGCATATCCCACAGCATCTTCACGCCAGTTTGTTTTATTTATTTATTTATTTTTCTTTTAAAATCAGATAGTGCCATTCGGTGAAGTCCCATCTCATCTTTCTTTGGGTATACTTGTAGCCAGCTATGTTAGCTCCACGTGAAACCCTTTTTCTATTTATGACTAAAAAGGCACTCATCAGTCGCCCCCTTTCCTATTCGGCTTTGCTTGCCGCCTATTAAGAGAGTAGGTCCCGGTTCAAGCGGCCCGCCTTTCATCACCACGCACGACCCTATAGGAACAATTTCTGCGCCCTAAGAAGTAGAACGCGCCATCACCTACAGCCCTTTCCTCTGCCGGGGACTTCCACGAAATGAAAACGGGCGGCATCGTCGTGCAGCTGCACAATTTATATTGAACTCAAACTGCAACGAAATCAGAAACTGGATGGGTTCTTCGCGTGCGATCACGGGCTGATCTGGTTCACCGTGTGATTAGGTCCCTTGCATGTGAAATAAGAAAGCTGGCTGATTGGGTCTTTACCACAGGAAACAAAGGACGGATGGCTCGGGCTGATTGCAACCCCACGCGTGTGAAACAGAGGAACTATCTGTTTCTTATGCACGCAAAAACAGAAACAGTTTCCCCTTGCGCATGAAACACTGATCAGTAAAGCAACAAAAATGGCTTGGGTCTTCACCGAGTCAAAATAAGGAAGGACGGCTTGGCTTCTTTCAAGCGGGAGGAAACAAATCTGGATTATTCAGTGTGGATTAGAGACCATGCGGTTTGGGTCTCTGAAAGAAAAGGAAAGAGAGGTAGGTTGAGGAATTGGAATCGGGGAGAAATTGGAAAAAAAAAAAAAAAAAAAAAAACAGGGCGCAGTGAGGTCTTTAAAAAGAGAGGAAGAGGGGGAACGTGGGGAAGACACTTTTCTGGCCTCTCTCTCTTACCTCTTGGGTTCTTCTTCCACATCTCTTCTCGCCCAACAAAATGCTGAAAAATGCTGAAAACCAGATTTGTTGAAGAACAGATTGCTGGGAACAAGAGCTTTGAAGAACAGATTGCTGGAAACAAACTGCTGAAGATCTAGAGTGATGAAAATCTGAACTACTGAAGAAATAAGATTGCTGAAAATTCTGAGTTTGCTGAAAATCAGAGAACACTTCTTATTTTATTTCCTGTTTCTTTTTTTTTAAGCATGAACTAAGTTTTTTTTTTTTGCTAAGGCTATGGTGTAGCCACTTTATTGATACAATACTCAGTGTAATTGGATTTAAGATTTATTTTATCCATGAGGAATATGCAATCTACTCTTAATGCCTTTAGAATTTTGGCCATATTCTAATTGTTTTGTTGGACATAGATGATTCAGACCAAGAATTTCTATGTTAAGGCTTCTTGATTTGCATATCGTGTGTCTGAATCGGAATAAGGTTCTTATGCATGCAGTGATTTTAGTATCCTTTGAACGCAGCATATTTTAATAGTGGGTTTCATAAAAATTAATACATTATTACTTATTTAAATTACTCCTAGATCAATGGGTAATTAATAAGGAGTAATAGTTTTGTTATGCCTGGACCAAAGGATAGTAAATATCATAGGAAACTCCACTGTCACATGGAATAGAATCAATCTGGTTGACATAATTATCTGAATATTGTATTAATTAAGTTGGTAAACCAGATGCCTTAGCATGTTCCTATCATTGTTTTCAGCCCGAAAAACAATATCTTTTTAGCTTTCCTATGGTTTCTTAATTATTGCTTTATTTTCTTTATTTTCTTGAACAATATTCATACAAATTGATCTTCTAAATAAAGTTAAGGGGAGTGCTCTTTGGTATTTGTTTTTCAATCCCTGTGGGATGATATCTTACTCACACTTTATTACTTGATCGATTGGTGTACTTACCATAGCTATTAATTTATATGCATCAAGCTTTTGGCATCGTTGCCGGGGATTGTGTCTAAAACAATATTAAAATTACGATCTTTGCTTTACTTCAGAATTTTATTTTTAAAAAGTTTGTTTTTGTTTTGTTTATTTTCATGTGTGTGTTCAGTGCATGACTGTTGTGATCCAGGTGGTGTGCCCAAGGCCCAGGGGACCAAGGCTAAGGCCAAGGTCCATCATTCATGAGGGCTTCATGGAGGCTCTAGGGCTAGTTGGGCCCTAGGTTAAAAGGCTGTGGGCCTTTCGGGTTCTTGAGGTCTAGGTTATGTGGGCCTCAAGGGACTAACTCTTTATGGGCCAGGTCTGGGCCCAGGATAGGTGAGATTAGGTCGAGTCATGGGTGTACATGGGCTTGGGTTAACCTAATCTCCCATAGAGTTGGTCAAGGGAGTTTTGGGTTTGGGTCACTTGACCCTGTGTTTATATATATATGCACTGTATAGGTTTGATTAAGCCAAGGAATACAAAAATCCTTTCTCCCAAGTCTCTCTCTCTCTCTTCTCCCTCTCTCTTCAGCTATTCTCCATGCCCCAGGAGCAAGAAACCCTAGGGTTTCTTGCCGCCAGGTCCATAGAAGGCAGGAAAAGCAGGGGAGGCGCTAGGGTTTTGCCCCCCTCCCCCTTTGTGCCGCCAACCATATTGCCTCTCCCTCTCTTGCAGCCACCCAAACATCAGGTCCAGGACTTAAAATCTCTTGCTATGAGGTTGGTATAAGTTTCTCTCAGATCTGGAGTTGATCTGAGGTCGTTTGAGGCATGGGTGAGATCTCCATCAACAGATCTACAGGAAAGGCTGCAGCAGGACAGATCTGCAAGGTCTGGTTCTATGTACCTTCTTTCCTATCTAAAATATCTCGAATCGAGATCTATAAATTGAAAGACCTTGATCCAGGCCTGGTCTGGTTGGGTACCAGATCTTGGATTTTTTAGAGGTGATCTTAGAGGCGTTCTTCATCTGGAATGAAAGGCTGACGAAGAAGATAGCAACCAGGCTGATTTTATCAAGGGCCTTCGATCGAGTTCAGAAGTCTCTAGATTTGTTCGTTGCTGGTTCTGCTACACCCAAGTTCTGTGGGAGGAGCTGGGATCGTGCTCCAATAGTTGGTATCAGAGCCACGGTGGTGAGGAAGTAGTTCCAAGTGCAAGAAGTTAAAGATCCCAAGTGCTGAAAATTTTCAGCAAGGTACCATCAAGATATATTCTACACTTCTTGATTTTGTATTGCTTGTTTGGCTTGGATCCAATCATGGGCAGTAATATGAAGGTCGATTTTGAGAAGTTTGATGGCAAGAAAAAATTTTTCATGTGGAAAATTCAGGTGGAGGATCTTCTGGTGCAAGCAGATCTGGATCAGGTTTTGGATGAGAAGCCTGAGGGAATGACAGATAGACAGTGGGCATCGTTGGAGAAGAAAGCATGCTCGGTGATCAGAGGATGTTTGGTGGATGCGGCGTTGTATTCGGTGCTAGAAGAAAAGACCCCGAAGGGCCTTTGGTCGAAGTTGCACACCATGTATATGGAGAAGAATATGCGCAACAAGCTAATGCTGAAGAAGAGGTTGTACAGTCTTCGGATGCAGGAGGGATCTGATGTGATTGGCCACATTCAGGGGTTCGACCAGTTATGCATGGAGTTGATGAATATCGAGGTGAAGCTGGATGAGGAGGACAAGTCCCTGTTGCTTTTGTGTTCGCTGCCAGGATCATATGACTCTTTGGTGACTACACTGCTCTATGGCAAGGAGACTCTGGAATATGAGGATATGGTCTCGGTGCTGAGGTCTAATGAGCAAAGAGAAAAGTTGATCAGAGATCGGGCTCCTCAGGAGGGTTTGGCAGTAGGAGAGAGGACAGGTAGAGGCAGAGGCAGAAGCAAGTCCAGGGGGCGGTCCAAGTCCAGGAAGGGAAAGAAAGAGATGAAATGCTTCAAGTGCAACGAGTTCGGGCACTTCAAGCGAGAATGTCCACTATGAAAGAGCAAGAAGGGAGAAAGAAGTGGCTCAGAATCAGTGAGTGCAGTTGCTGGGCAGTAGGTGGAGGATGATCTACTTGTGGTATCAGATGGTCACAGGCATTACACAGAGGAGTGGATACTAGACTCTGCGTGCTCACATCACTACACACCACATAGGTCTTGGTTTGCGACATACACCAAGATAGATGAGGGATCAGTGACTCTAGGCGACAATCATCCTTGCAAGGTGGCTGGGATAGGGACAGTCAGGGTGAGGATGTTTGATGGGATTGTGAGGACATTGACAAATGTAAAGCACGTCCCGGAGCTAGAAAAGAATCTGGTGTAACTAGGCTACTTGGAGCGCAGTGGATACAGCTTCAGCAATAGGGCTAGAAGCGGAGTATTAAACATCTCCAATGGAATTATGGTGGTGATGAGAGGCAGGAGGTTGGACAATAATCTCTATCGCATGGAGGGATCTGTGGTGATCGGAAAGTCTGATGCAGCAGCTGCAGCATAGGACCAGTAGGGGGCTTACAGGATGTGGCACTACCGCCTAGGCCACATGGGTGACAAGGGACTGAGGGAGTTAAGTAGGAGAGGACTCATCTCTGGTCTGGAGGATGGTGCTACAGGGGAGATCTGTGAGCCTTGCCAGATGGGAAAGCAGAGGAGAGTTCAGTTCAACATCAGTACAACCCGCAGTGCAGCCCCTCTGGAGTTAGTACACACGGATGTATGGGGACTAGCCCCAGTTTCAGCTAGGAATGGGGCCAGATACTTCATGACCCTGATTGATGATTTCTCAAGAAAACTCTGGATTTACTTCATGAGAGAGAAGTCTGAGGTCTTCACCAAGTTCAAAATCTAGAGAGCTGAGGTGGAGAAGGAGCAGGGGAGGAGTGTGAAGTGTCTGAGGTCAGACAATGGCGGAGAGTACACCAGTAGAGAGTTCCAAGATTACTGTGAGGAGTGTGGGATCAGAAAACACTTATCAATTAAGGGGACTCCACAGCAGAATGGGGTGGTCGAGAGGATGAACAGAATACTTTTGGAAAAGGCATGATGCATGAGGCTGCAGGTAGGGCTTCCAAAGGCATTCTGGGTTGATACAATTGACGCAGCGGGTTACTTGGTCAATCGATCACCTCACACCAGGTTGGATGGTAGGCTTCCAAAGGAGGTGTGGTCTAGGAGGACAGTTGGACTGGGCCATCTATGGGTATTTGGGTGCACGGCCTATGTGCACATTGGAGCTGGTGAGCGGAGCAAGCTAGACGCCAGATCATGCAAGATAGTGTTTCTAGGCTATCTGTGAGGAGTTAAGGGATACAGGCTATGGGATCCCTTGGAAAAGAAGGTCATCATTAGTCAGGATGTGACTTTTGATGAGGAGTCAGTCCTACGGAGGCGAGCAGGCATGGAGGAGCAGTAGGAGCAGGAGGAGGTCCAGCAGGGCGCTGCTGGACAGCTTACCTCTTTGATTTTGCCTCTTGTAGGTACTACAGGAGGACATGACATTCAGGTGGAGAACCTACCTAAGGCATCTCCACAAATGGAGAGGACTCGGATGGATGATCGAGGTGGAGAGGTCCAGCAAGAGCGAGCTGGATCGAGGACTGATATCGATGTTGCCCTACACAAGCCCAAAAGGACCATCAGGCAACCGGACCGATATGGCTTCAAGGAGATGCTGTCATACGCCCTGGTGATAGTGAATAGAGACCCATATATGTATCAGGAGGCTATTGAGAGCCAGGACAGAGAGCGGTGGGTCCAGACGATGTCCGAGGAGATGCAGTCTCTCCACCAGAACCAGACGTGGCGATTGGTGCAGTTGCCACAGGGGAAGAGGCCCATTGGCTGCAAATGGGTATACAGTCACAAGGAAGGGCCTTCAGAGCAGGGAGGTATCAGATTCAAGGTGAGGATAGTGGCCAAGGGATACTCCCAAAAGGAAGGCATCGACTTTAGCGAGGTCTTCTCTCCCGTCGTCAGACATACTTCCATCAGAGTGTTGCTGAGCATTGTAGTAGCTCAAGATTTAGAGCTGGAGCAGATGGATGTTAAGATGGTGTTCCTCCATGGGCATTTAGAGGAGAGGATTTACATGGAGCAGCCACCTGATTTTAGAGATCCAGGATCAGAGGGAAAGGTTTGTTTGTTGCAGAAGTCGCTGTACAGACTGAACCAGTCGCCGAGACAATGGTACAAGCGGTTCGACTCCTATGTGCACAGCATTGGACTTTCCAGGTGCGAGTTTGATCCCTGTGTTTATGTTCAGTCTCTTGAGGATGGTTCTAGGTGAAGGAAGCAGATCTAGGGTTTCAGAGTTAGATCTTGAAATTTTTCAAGATCATACAGCGGAAGACTAAAATAAATCAAAATTATTTTATAAAATCAGAGAATCCCTAGATCTAAGATCCTATTACATGATTATTACATAGAATTAAATCAAAAATTAAAATATATAAATATAGCAAGAACTATATGTTGATCATATCAACATGTTTCTATACTACATCTAATGTATGTATTAAACAATAGATCAGATCTATTACCTTGCAAGTTAGACGTTCTAACCTCGCTGATCTGGGCTTGAGGATGATGTTGCAAGCCGTACATGCATCCAGCCTCTAGGAGTCATCCACACGAGTCCACGAATCTCGATCAAAAGTCCTGCTTTAGGAAATCAGCACAGTATGCTAGTACTGCGCTGATCCTTCTTTGATGGTTGATCAGGTGCCTCCTTCTTGATTTGGACTCTTCCAAAGATGAAAAGTAGAAGGAGGAGTTTTAGATCTGAGACGCTCTCAGGAAACTCAAGATGGAGGGAGAAAAGATATGAAAACAAACAACCCTAGAAGAAGACCCTTTTCTTCTTCTCGTTTCTCTCTCTAGACACCCTAACTTGTGTCTTTTATATCTCCATGACCCAAAGGTCTTTCTATCTAATTTTTGGGTGGCCCAAAGGCCTCTCAAATCTCTACCTTTTTCAAAAATTTCATGAAGAAACTCCTTTTATATAGAGAGATATGATAGAGTCCTTGTCTAGGTCAAATACCTAGTCAAGGCTTATCCAAACATGGCAAGTTAAGGGGCACCCAACTCTTGAGCACCTCCTCCTTATTTTCATGCATGGATTACTAGTAAAGGGTGCATAATGTGTACCCTAAAAGTCATGAAAATTCCAAAAAAAATTTGGATAGATTCGATGCAAAATTGAAAGAGTTTTGGATTTCTAAAACTTTATCTCATAGAATTCAAAATCCAAACTTATTCCTTTTTGATTTGATCCAAACCACCTTCCATGTAAGAAAGAAGAGAGGAGACCTTTTGTGAATATGGGAGAGACTAGGGAGAGGGCTTTTGTCACACAAAATAAGAGGAGATTGGCGTTGAATGAGAGAGACGGCGTGGGGAAGGCTTATGTGGTGCAAGGTGGAATCCTAGTCTTACTAGGATTCTATCTTATGACTTGTTTTAATTTGGTTTCTCAAACCAAATCAAATCAAAATTAGATCAATCCAATTAAAATAAGTTTTAACCCAATTAAAAATCTAATTTAATCAGATTAAATTAGATTTAAAACTAATTTAATTTTCTAATCAAATTAGAAATTAGATTGACCCAAGTCCTAGTTGAACTAGGACTAGTTTTTCCTTGCACTTGGCTTATCCAATAAACCAATTGGACTTGATCCAATCAAGCCCAAACTAAATCTAATTAAATTATATTTAATTAGACTTAATCTTAACCCATTGGCTTAATCAAATTAAGCCAATTAGCAATCGAATTGCTAATCGATCCTCCTGCAACACTTGCACTGGGTTAAATGTCAATCGTATTGATCATTTAACCCTAGAATGATTCTTAATCGTTGATCAACCATCTGATCGGATCATGAACTCTAATGTGTGTGACCTCATAGGTCCGAACCTAAGTCGGTAGTACAAGAATAAATTTCTGTACCAATCGAAGTGACCATCTAGCAATGGTACCCGACGATCGGATAGGTCGAATGTGTAGAACAACATCCTTAGAACCCATATGGATATAGTTTTCATATAATTCATCTCTTTGACCAAAATGATCATAGGACACCCCAGAGTTCCACTGTCAACTCTGATCAGGTTGTCCACATTGTATTTCAAAATATCAAATCCATCTAATGGATTATCCTGGTCAAGGTTTTGCTAAATTGAAATACAGCGACTTATTCTTCTCCAACTCTTGGAGTGGTCAATCCCATCTCGATCACACTCTGACTTCACAAGTACTTGACTGTGCCCAGAAGCCTTCCATTCCTGAATTAAAAATTCAGTTAGTCCAGTACCAAAGCACAGTGAGTTGCTTGCAAGTCACTGAGACGATCTCAGGTCTAAGGGACACTTATACCTATATCCCATCAGAGACATTCTCGACAGCAGAATACTCTGGAGTTGGTCACGTTCAATGATGATATACCAGTACATCTCACCTGTATGTTATACCAGTGTCTCCACACTCTTTGGTTAAGAGGACAACCAACCCATATGGCCTACAGCGACCTATACTCGATAGAAGCTGTCGTCCTTATTAAAAGCCTATCATTTGGTCGTGAACTGTTTTAAGGACTAATCGATAAATCCTCTCTTTATCGAATCTAAATAGTCCTAAGGACTTCATCGTAACAACGGAGTTCATTAGAAGATGAAAGCTTATGATGAAAATACCAAATATATTTTATTTATTAACAAATCAATTACAATACTTGGTTGCTCAACCGTCAACAGCTTGACGATTGGTTTTTTGGGATATATTTTCCAACAACTCCCACTTGTCCTAAAGCCACTCGCACAGTATCTAATACCCATCTTCGACTTGTGGTTGTCGAACTCCTTTATCACCAGGGCTTTAGTGAAGGGGTCAGTCAGGTTCTCCTTTCCATCGATCTTCTGAAGGTCGACGTCACCTTGATCCACGATCTCTCGGACTAGGTGGAAGCGGTGCAAGATGTGCTTCGTCTGCTGATGTGCTTTGGGTTCCTTCGCTTGAGCTATGCCACCAGTGCTGTCGCAGTAGAACAGGACCGAACCATCGAGGGAGGGTGCTACTCTGAGCTCATTGATGAATTTTCTCAGCCACACAGCTTCCTTCGCGGTATCTGATGCTGTGATGTACTCCACTTCACAAATAGAGTCCGTCATAGTATGCTGCTTAGAACTCTTCCAGCAGATGGCTCCACCATTTAGAGTAAAGATATAACCTGACACGCTCCTGCTGTCATCATGGTCAGATTGGAAGCTAGAGTCTGTGAACCCTACAAGTTTCAGATCTGACTCGCTATAAACCAACCATTGATCCTTAGTATTTCTCAAATACTTAAGGATGGCTTTAACCACTTTTCAGTGATTTTCTCCAGGATCAGATTGGTATCTACTCACTACTCCTAGTGAGTATGCCACATCTAGTCTTGTACATGTTATGGCGTACATGATAGATCCCACGGCTGAAGCATATGGGACTCTACTCATACGCTCTCTCTCTTCAGGAGTTGTCGGACAATCCTTCTTAGAGAGAGAAATTACTTGGTCTATCGATAGATAGTCCTTCTTGAAATTCTCCATGCTGAACCTCTTCAGCACAGTGTCTATGTACATGGACTGGGATAACCCAAGCATCCTTTTAGATCTATCCCTATAGATCTTCATCTTTAGGATGTAGGATGCTTCACCCAAGTCCTTCATGGAGAACTGTGATGACAACCAAACTTTTATTTCCTGTAGTGTGGGGATGTCATTCCTGATTAAGAGAATGTCATCCACGTACAAGACAAGGAATACCACAACTGGACCATTTGCCCATTTATAGATGCAGGGCTCTTCTCCATTCTTAATGAAGCCATACGTTTTGATCACCTTATCAAAATGCATGTTCCAACTCCGAGAAGCTTGCTTCAATCCATAAATGAATCTCTGAAGCTTGCACACCTTGGACTCATCTGTGGATGTAAACCCCTCAGGTTGTATCATATACACCTTTTCGGTCAGCTCTCCATTCAGGAAAGCTGTCTTTACATCCATCTGCCAGATCTCATAATCCAGATGGGCAGATATTGCAAGCATTATCCGAATGGATTTGAGCATTGCCACAGGGGAAAATATCTCGTCATAGTTAATACCATAACATTGACGATACCCCTTGACAACCAGACGGGCTTTATAGGTCTCCACCTTTTCGTCTGTGCCCTCTTCATTTTGAAGACCCATTTACACCCAATGAGTTTAACCCCTTCAGGTGGATCAACCAATGTCCATACATCGTTGACCTTCATGGACTCCATTTCGGATTTCATGGCTTCAAGCCATTTCTCAGAATCAGGTCTCTGCATTGCATTCATATAGGTGATCGGATCCTCATTATTCTCATCAAGTTCGATGGGATCACCGTCCCGAATCAAGAAACCATAGTATCTGTCCGGCTAACGCGGTACTCTACCAGATCGCCTTAATGGTGCAGGTACATTGGGCTCCGGATCTGATCTAATCATATCTGACTAAGGTTCAGCTATTGGTGTTGGTCCTTCTACCTGTTGAACTTCATCAAGTTCAACCTTATAGGCAACGGTTCCTTCACCAAGGAACTCTTTTTCTAAAAAGATTGCCTTAAAGCTGATGAACACCTTTTGTTCATCAGCATGGTAGAAAAAAATATCCTTTTGTCTCTTTGGGGTACCCTATGAATGAGCATTTGTCAGACCTAAGTCCAAGTTTGTGACTAATTGTTTGACATAGGTCGGGCACCCCCAGACCCTAAGGTGTGAAAGTGCTGGCTTACATCCTGTCCATATCTCATATGGAGTTTTAATTACAGACTTACTTGGAATCCTATTTAACAGATAACAGGCCGATTCGAGTGCATATCCCCAGAAGGATATCGGCAAGCTAGCAAAATCCATCATGGATCGGACCATGTCTAATAGAGTTCGATTCCTCTTTTCAGACACACCATTATGCTGTGGTGTTCCTGGAGGAGTCCATTGGGAGAGAATCCCATTCTCTCCTAGATATGCGAGAAATTCACTAGAAAGGTATTCTCCTCCTCGATCAGAACGAAGAGTTTTAATACTCTTCTCAGTTTGTTTTTCTACTTCACTTTGAAATCGTTTGAATATTTTAAATGAATTCGACATATGTTTCATCAGATAGACATATCCATATCGAGATAGATCATCCGTGAAAGTTTTGAAGTAGAAATATCCACCTCTAGCACTTGTGCTCATGGGTCTACAAACATCAGTATGTACTAGGCCCAAGAGCTCAGTAGCTCTCTCACCTTTTCCAGTAAAAGATGACTTGGTCATTTTACCAAGAAGACAGAACTCACAGGTTAGAAGTGATTCATAATCACTGACTTCGAGGATTCCCTCTTGAGTCAACCTGTTTATTCTGTTCTTGTTTATATGACCTAGCCTACAGTGCCATAAGTAGATATCTGACACACTATCTAATCTAGGGTGCTTGCCAGTAGAATAGACTCTTATCGGGCTTGATCTTTCTGGTCTGGCCCTGCACTGATGTCCCAGCCTGAACATGCACCTTCTTCACTTTCTTCTTCTTGTTCTTCTTCCCTTTTTTAAAAGGTCGAGAACCAGAAGACGAACCTCCCACTAAGTTCACCGACACCTTGAGGATTTGGTGATCCTTCTCAAAGTTCTGAAGCAACCCTAGTAACCCGTGGTAGTTTACTTCAGGCTTTGTCATTCTATAATGAGTGAGGAATGGGAGATAAGACTTGGGCAGCAAGTTCAGTATTGCATCTTTCTCAAGCTGCTGATGCAAGGGAAAGTCGAGCTTGCTCAATCATTCCATCAGCTCGATCATGTACAATACATGATCAGTGACAGAGGCACCATCCCACATTTTGGTGTTGAAGATGGCACAACTAGTCTTGTGCCTCTCTACGTCATCGGGTGTGCCAAAGGCATCCTCCAACACTTGAAGCATGTCCTTTGGCTGAGCTGTCTCGAATCTGCGACTGAACTCATGGCTCATGGCAGCCAGTATGATACAGCACACCATGGTCCGGTCACTGAGCCACTTCTGGTAAGTATCTTTGACTGTTCCACGTGCATTGGCAGCTGGCTCCTTAGGTGTAGGATCCATTATCACATATAGGATCCGTTCATGCTCTAGGACTATCTTCAACTTTTGGTACCAGCTATCGAAGTTGGATCCCACCAACTTATCATTGTCCAACAATGATCAGAGCGATAGGGAAGTGGCCATATTTGCACAAAGGAGAACCATAACCTAATTAGTAATTGATTTATTAAACCTAAAGATTTAGACTTTAATCAAAAGGTTTCTCTCACTATTTTATTCCAATTGATAGCCTCTACCTCCAATTCGAGGAATTACCCTAATTTCTTAGTGGGTACTAGAATCCACTTAGACTGCACACAAGCCCAACTTTGGTTGGCCAACCCATGTACATCTAAGGGTAGGTTTATAACCAATTATTTTTCTAAATAATTTCTAGTAATTTTAATTTTGCCCCAGAAACCTAATCAGTAGGCTTTGGCCTCCACTGTAAGGATCCGGTTAGGTCCAACCATTAACATGATCATACTTGGTGTATCTAACCAACGAATGATTAAGTGCAACTTTGGTTGGCTCACCTAACCACCATTAGAGAGACACTTCCAAGTCGTCATATGATGAGTGATAATTCCATTAGTCAACAAGCACCAAGCCTTTGGGTCTGCAATGATTATTGAGTTAATGGACTCATTATCAAACACCTTAATGGAAGGCTATGACTCAGTTATCTCCATAACTTTATCATTTTAAGGACCTAATAATTTTAAAGGATTTAAATAATATAGAGGATGAGATCAGATGAACTAGCTTATCATGATCCTCCCACTGGCTTTACCAAGTCAGCTTAAGAGAGACCATTAAAAGAGCTGGTCTAGGAGCATCTAAATCAATCACACTGATTTACCTAGCTGACATGGGTCAGCTCGAATAGTCAAGTGATCCGATCAAAACATAATTTCACCAAGAGGTCAGGTAAGTTTGATCAGTGGGAGGGTCTGCCAAAGCTTGCCTTAGACACCATCAGAAATGGCCAGGTAAGCGGGCTCCCAATTAAAAACCACCGGTCTGATTTACTTTAGACACCAATTGATTTAATTAGTTTTGATTATATCAACCTAACAGTTCGTGCTAGACCACTTAGCCAAGAATCAAGTCCATTTGGTTCTCGTTAAAGACATGGACTTGACCAACTACAACTATTGTAATTGATCTAGAGAATCCTTGACCTAATCTAAGACAACAATTGATTAGATTTAGTCAATTCTCTAATTAAGTCCATCTTCAATCTAACCATAGGTCTAACCCAATTAATGAACCTAATTTCCACTAATCCATTAACCCAATGTGTTATGGTTTGTGTCTTAGGTTCTTCAATTCACAATCCTAGAACCTAATCAAACAACTTCTTAATTCTTAATTAAGTTTTGGGCTGAGGGTTAGGTTCGACTTTTCAAAAAATAATTTTTATATTTATAAAATAATTTTACAATATGATTCTACCAACCATATTGCATGTTTGATTCATAATCAAGATACAAATGAAATAAACATGAAACTACTTTAGATCTAATCTAAACAGGTTCATGTAATTGAAACAGTTTCAACTTTAAACAATTTTTTTGCACAAAAATTATTAACAAAGAGATTTTATTTCAGATTTAAATATCTTTTAAATCTAATAAATCATAAATTTAATCTAGATCATATCTAACAAATTTATGATTAAAGATAGATCTACACAAACTAGGACAACCTTTGCACTGTAAGGGGTAAACCTTACAGCAGGACAACCTTGCAGTTCGTGATTGATCTAAAATTTTAATTTTAGATTTAATAATAAGATTATAAATTAAATATAATCTAAAAAATAATCTAAGTATGTATAAATAATCATGTAAAAAGAACCTAGGCTCTGATACCAATTGAAGGAACCAGATCTAGGGTTTCAGGGTTAGATCTTGAAACTTTTCAAGATCATACAGTGGAAGACTAAAATAAATCAAAATTATTTTCTAAAATTAGAGATTCTCTAGATCTAAGATCTTATTACATGATTATTACATAGCATTAAATCAAAAATTAAAATATATAAATATAGCATGAACTACATGTTGATCATATCAACATGTTTCTATACTACATCTAATGTATGTATTAAACAATAGATCAGATCTATTACCTTGCAAGTTAGACGTTCTAACCTCGCTGATCTAGGCTTGAGGATGATGTTGCAAGCCGCATACGCATCCGGCCTCTAGGAGTCATCCACACGAGCCCACGAATCTCGATCAGAAGTCCTGCTTCAGGAAATCAGCACAATATGCTAGTACTGTGCTAATCTTTCTTTGATGGTTGATCAGGTGCCTCCTTCTTCTTGATTTAGACTCTTTCAAAGATGAAAAGTAGAAGGAGGAGTTTTAGATCTGAGACACTCTCAGAAAACTCAAGATGGAGGGAGGAAAGATATGAAAACAAACAACCCTAGAAGAAGACCCTCTTCTTCTTCTCGTTTCTCTCTCTAGACACCTTAACTTGTGTATTTTATATCTCTATGACCCAAAGGTCTTTCTCTCTAATTTTTAGATGACCCAAAGGTATCTCAAATCTCTATCATTTCTAAAAATTTTATGAAGAAACTCATTTTATATAGAGAGATATGATAGAGTCCTTGTCTAGGTCAAATACCTAGTCAAGGCTTATCCAAACATGGCAAGTTAAGGGGCACCAAACTCTTGAGCACCTCCTCCTTATTTTTGTACATGGATTACTAGAAAATGGTGCATAATTTTTACCCTAAAATCCATGAAAATTTTAAAAAAAATTTGGATAGATTCGGTGCAAAATTGAAAGAGTTTTGGATTTCTAAAACTCTATCTCATAGAATTCGAAATCCAAACTTATTCCTTTTTGATTTGATCCAAACCACCTTCCATGTAAGAAAGAAGAGAGGAAACCTTTTGTGAACATGGGAGAGACTTGGGAGAGGGCTTTTGTCACACAAAATAAGAGGAGATTGGCGTTGAATGAGAGAGAGGGTGTGGGGAAGGCTTATGTGGTGCAAGGTGGAATCCTAGTCTTACTAGGATTCTATCTTATGACTTGTTTTAATTTGGTTTCTCAAACCAAATCAAACCAAAATTAGATCAACCCAATTAAAATAAGTCTTAACCCAATTAAGAACCTAATTTAATCAGATTAAATTAGATTTAAATCTGATTTAATTTTCTAATCAAATTAGAAATTAGATTGACCCAAGTCCTAGTTGAACTAGGATTAGTTTTTCCTTGCAATTGGCTTATCCAATAAACCAATTGGACTTGATCCAATCAAGCCCAAACCAAATCTAATTAAATTATATTTAATTAGACTTAATCTCAGCCCATTGGCTTAATCAAATTAAGCCAATTAGCAATCGAATTACTAATCGATCCTCCTGCAACACTTGCACTGGGTTAAATGTCAATCGTATTGATCATTTAACCCTAGAATGATTCTTAATCGTTGATCAACCATCCGATCGGATCATGAACTCTAATGTGTGTGACCTCATAGGTCCAAATCTAAGCCGGTAGCACAGGAATAAATTTCTGTACCAATCGAAGTGACCATCTAGCAATGGTACCCGACGATCGGATAGGTCGAATGTGTAGAACAACATCCTTAGAACCCATGCAGATATAGTTTTCATATAATTCATCCCCTTGACCAAAATGATCATAGGACACCCCAGAGTTCAACTGTCAACTCTGATCAGGTTGTCCACATTGTATTTCAAAATATCAAATCCATCTGATGGATTACCCTAGCCAAGGTTTTGCTAAATTGGAATACAGCGACTCATTCTTCTCCAACTCTTGGAGTGGTCAATCCCATCTCGATCACACTCTGACTTCACAAGTACTTGACTGTGCCCAGAAGCCTTCCGTCCCTGAATTAGAAATTCAGTTAGTCTAGTACCAAAGCATAGTGAGTTGCTTGCAAGTCACTGAGACGATCTCAGGTCTAAGGGATACTTATACCTATATCCCATCAGAGACATTCTCGACAGCAGAATACTCTAGAGTTGGTCACGTTCAATGATAATGTACCAGTACATCTCACCTGTATGCCATAGCAGTGTCTCCACACTCTTTGGTTAAGAGAACAACCAACCCATATGGCCTACAGCGACCTATGCTCGATAGAAGCTATCGTCCTTATTAACAGCCTATCATTTGGTCGTGAACTGTTTTAAGGACTAATTGATAAATCCTCTCTTTATCGAATCTAAATAGTTCTAAGGACTTCATCATAACAACGGAGTTCATTAGAAGATGAAAGCTTATGATGAAAATATCAAATATATTTTATTTATTAACATATCAATTATAATACTTGGTTGCTCAACCGTCAACAGCTTGACGATTGGCTTTTTGGGACATATTTCCCAACACTAGGGTGTTCCTACTCTTGTATGTGGATGACATGCTTATAGCATGCAAGAGTAGGAAGGTTGTGCAGGATCTGAAGGCATCCTTATCTTGGGAGTTTGAGATGAAGGATTTGAGCCCTGCAAGGAAGATCCTAGGCATGGAGATTTTCAGAGACCAAGCCCGGAGGGTGCTGCATCTATCTCAAGGGGGCTACATACAGAAGGTCTTAGAGAGGTTCGGGATGAAGGGAGCAAAGCCGGTGGAGCTGCCACTTGTCGGTCACTTCAGACTCTCGAAGACCATGGCACCACAGACTGAGGTGGAGGCTTAGGAGATGGAGACGGTTTCTTATGCTTCAGGAGTTGGGAGCTTGATGTATGCGATGGTCTGTTGTAGGCCAGACATCGCTCATGTAGTGAGTCAGGTTAGCAGGTTCATGGTGCAGCCTGGCAGGGAGCACTAAAGAGCTCTGAAGTGGATATTCAGATACCTGGCGGGTTCAGTTGGAGTTGGCATCTGCTACGAACAGCAAGGAGGTGCAGTGGGATACTCTGACATGTCCAGGGAGGCTCAGGGGCTGATTGGCGGTTATGTAGATGCAGACTTCGATGGAGATGTGGATACCCGGAGGTCTACGACATGCTTCATCTTTAGCCTGTATGGAGGTCCTATTTCTTGGAGATCGAGTCTGCAACCTATCACGGTCCTATCCACTACAGAAGCAGAGTACATCGGGCTGACAGAAGCAGCTAAGGAGGTAATTTGGCTGAAGGATTTGTTGACGGGGATGGGCCTTACTCAAGAGGCCATTAGAGTGCACTGTGACAGCCAGAGTGCACTTCTATTCGTACAGAACTCAGTCTATCATGCAAGGACAAAGCACATCGACATTCGATATCATCGGATCAGAGAGCTTGTGGAGGATGGCAAGGTGGAGCTGGTAAAGGTACACACTAAGGAGAACCCAACTGATGCACTTACGAAGGTACTTCCACGGGACAACTTTCAGAGATGTGTTGAGCTGATTCGGCTGATGGACAGAGTGGAGCTGGTTGAGGCCTTGGGACACCAAGGTGGAGATTATTGTGATCCAGGTGGTGTGCCTAAGGCCCAGGGGACCAAGGCTAAGGCCAAGGTCCATCATTCATGAGGGCTTCATGGAGGTTCTAGGGCTAGTTGGGCCCTAGGTTGAAAGGCTGTCGGCCTTTCGGGTTCTTGAGCTCTAGGTTATGTGGGCCTCAAGGGACCAACTCTTTATGGGCCAGGTCTGGGCCCAGGATAGGTGAAATTAGGTTGAGTCATGGGTGTACATGGGCTTGGGTTAACCTAATCTCCCATAGAGTTGGTCAAGGGAGTTTTGGGTTTAGGTCACTTGACCCTGTGTTTATATATACATGCACTGTATAGGTTTGATTAAGCCAAGAAATACGAAAACCCTTTCTCCCAAGTCTCTCTCTCTCTTCTCCCTCTCTCTTCAGCTATTCTCCATGCCCCAGGAGCAAGAAACCCTAGGGTTTCTTGCTGCTAGGTCCATAGAAGGCAGGAAAAGCAGGGGAGGCGCTAGGGTTTTGACCCCCTCCCCCTTTGTGCCGCCAACCATATTGCCTCTCCCTCTCTTGCAGCCACCCAAACATCAGGTTCAGAACTTGGAATCTCTTGCTATGAGGTTGGTACAAGTTTCTCTCAGATTTAGAGTTGATCTGAGGTCGTTTGAGGCGCGGGTGAGATCTCCATCAACAGATCTACAGGAAAGGCTGCAGCAGGATAGATTTGCAAGGTCTGGTTCTATCTACCTTCTTCCTTATCTAAAATATCCCAATTTAAGATCTATAAATTGGAAGACCTCGGTCCAGGCCTGATCTAGTTGGGTACCAGATCTTGAATTTTTTAGAGGTGATCTTAGAGGCATTCTTCATCTGGAACAAAAGGCTGACGAAGAAGACAGCAACCAGGCTGATTTTGTCAAGGGCCTTCGATCGAGTCCAGAAGTCTCCAGATTTGTTCGTTGCTGGTTCTGCTGCACCCAAGGTCTGTGGGAGGAGCTAGGATCATGCTCCAACAATGACACATGCTGGACACAATGACCTGGTGCCATTTGATCCAAAAATAGAGAGGACATTTCATAGATTAAATCGCACTTCGGTTAGAATTATGGCAGTCGAAGATCCTAATGACATTAATCCGGTATTGGATATGGTGGCCAAGGAATGGCAAGAGGCTAATCGAGCAATGCAGTGCTCATTAAATGACTATATCATACCATCGGTAGCTGATGCAACCGCGAGCATTAGGAGACCACCTATGCGAGCAAACAACTTAGAAATAAAACCGACGATGATTCAAATGATTTAAGCTACTGTCCAATTTAGTGGATATGTTTAAGATGATCTGAATGCCCATATTTCAAATTTTCTAGAACTTTGTGATACATTTAAAATTAATGGGGTGTCGGATGATGCTATTAGATTGAGATTATTTCCTTTTTCTTTGCGTGATAAAGCTAAAAGTTGGCTACATTCTCTTCCTGCAGGTTCTATCACTACATGGGATGCTCTAGCCCAAAAATTTTTGGCTAAGTATTTTCCACCTTCCAAGACTACAAAGATGTGCAATGATATCACTTCTTTTGTGCAGATAGTGATGGAATCACTATTTGAGGCTTAGGAGCATTTTAAAGAGCTACTAAGGAGATGTCCACATCATCAACTTTCCATTTGGCTTTAGGTACAAACTTTTTATAATGATTTATCTCTAACTAATCGTTCTATGATTGATGCAGCTACAGGAGGTACCATTAATCAAAAAACAGAGGAAGAAGCTTTTGATTTGATTGATGAGATGGCATCAAATAGCTATCAGTGGCAAACAAACCGTATGATGCCAAGAAGACCAGTAGCCGTGCACGGAGTAGATAGCATTCCAGCTTTATCAGTTGAGATTGCAGCTCTTCAGGCTGAATTCAACAACATGAAGGGTGTAGCTATGCATATGCAAAGCATCACTTGTGAGCTATGTGGAGGAGGACACGATACAAGCGATTGCCAGATAGGTAATCCTTTTGCTAAAGCCCGGGATACAGATAACTATGTTGGTAATTTTTTCAAGTAGCAACAGAACAATCCTTACTCCAACACTTATAATCCAAGATGGAGGCAGCATCCAAACTTCTCGTGGAGCAATAAAACTGTAGCACAACAACCACCCCCAGGATTTTAAGTACCTACGAAGAAGCCTGACATAGAAGAACTGATGGTTAAATTCATGCAAAACTAAGAAGCTATCCTGAAAAATCTAGAAACCAAGCTCAGACAAGACCAAGAAGCAGCTATTCGAAACTTGGAGACCAAGCTCAGGTAGGACCAAGCAGCATCGATTCGAAACTTGAAAATACAAGTAGGTCAAATGGCCAAGATGATCTCCGGGAGACCACAAGGATCTTTGCCTAGCAACACAGAGACCAATCCAAGAGAGCAACTCAATGCAATCACATTGAGAAGTGGTAAAGAGTTGCAGGAGCCACACCAGAAGGAGGAGACTGAAGAGGAAATAATAAACAAGGAGCCGACAAATAATATGAAACAGCCAATAGAAGTCCATCAGTCGCCTAAACAACTAGTAGATGGGTGATCTCTGGGAATAAAGTTAACTAATCCAAATGTGAAGCCCTATGTGCCGCCACTACCATTCCCTGAAAGGCAGATACAGCATTCAGATAAGCAGTTCTCAAATTTTTTCAATATCTTAAAGAATTTACATATTAATATTCCTTTTGTGGATGCTATTACTCAAATGCCTACGTATGCCAAGTTTCTCAAAGAAATCTTGACCAATAAAAAGAAATTAAAGGAGTATGAGATCATAAACTTGAATGAAGAATGCTCAGAAATACTTCAAAACAAATTGCCACAGAAATTAAAAGATCCAGGGAGTTTCACTATCCCTTGCATTATTGGTGATTGTAGTTTTGATAAGGTTTTATGTGATTTAGGAGCAAGTATTAATCTCATGCCATTTTCTATTTTTAGGAAGTTGGGATTAGGAGAACCAAAGCCCACCACCATCACTCTTCAACTAGTCCATAGGTCCATCAAATATCCAAGGGGTATAGTGGAGGATGTCTTGGTAAAGGTAAACAAGTTTATTTTCTTTGTTAATTTCATTGTTCTTGACATGGAAGAAGATTATGATGTACCCCTTATCTTAGGGAGACCCTTTATAGCTACTGGAGGGGCATTAATAGATGTTCAACAAGGGAAATTAATTCTTAGAGTCCAAGAAGACCAAGTTACCTTTAATGTTTTTAAGGCTATTAAACATCCTAACGATAGTCAAACTTGTTTTCGGATTGATGATATTGATGAATTGGTTCATGAGTTTTTCATAGAGAACAGGTTTGAGGACCCTATAGAGGCTTGCATTGTCCAATCAAAAGAGGGTTCGGCTGAAAATGAAAGGCAATTGGAGTGCTTAAGATTGTTGGAGGCTAGGTCATATATCCCACGAACATACAGACCACATTTTGAAGACTTGGAAAGATCATCTACTTTTCACCCAAAGCCATCAATTGAAGAGCCACCTACTCTTGAGCTTAAACCTCTTCCTTCTCATTTAAAATATGTCTTCCTAGAAGGCTCTTCACACTTACCTATTATTATTTCTTCTTCCTTGATAGGTTTGATGGAAGAGAAGCTATTGAGAGTATTAAAAATCACAAGAGGGCATTTGGATGGACCATAGCAGATATTAATAGAATTAGTCCCTCAGTTTGTATGCATAAAATTCTCATGGAGGATAACTATGAGCCTACGATCCAACCCCAAAGGAGACTCAACCCAAGTATGCAAGAAGTGGTCAAAAAGGAGGTAATCAAGCTACTAGATGCAGGTATTATTTATCCTATCTCAGATAGTTCTTGGGTGAGTCCTGTTCAAGTAGTCCCTAAGAAAGGTGGGATCACTGTAGTTCAAAATGATAATAATGAATTAATTCCTACTAGGACTGTGACTGGATGGAGAGTATGCATAGATTATAGAAAATTAAATGATGCAACTAGGAAAGATCACTACCCTCTCCCATTCATTGATCAGATGCTAGAGAGATTAGCTAGGCATGATTTTTATTATTTTCTAGATGGTTATAATCAAATTGCCATAGCACCTGAGGATCAAGAGAAAACTACTTTTATGTGTCCTTATGGTACATTTGCTTTTAAGAGAATGTCATTTGGTTTATGCAATGCACCAGCTATTTTTCAAAGATGTATGATGGCTATTTTCTATGATATGCTTGAGGATTTTCTAGAAATTTTTATGGATGATTTTTCTATTTTTGGGTCTACATTTGACAAATGCCTGCATAACTTATCTCTTGTTATACAAAGATGTGAGGATACTAATCTTGTTTTAAATTGGGAGAAGTGTCATTTGATGGTGCAGGAAGGCATAGTGCTAGGTCACAAGGTCTCATATAAAGAGATTGAAGTGGATAGAGCTAAGATTGAGGTAATTAAAAAATTACCTCCACCTACCTCAGTAAGAGCTGTCAGGAGTTTCTTGGGGCATGCTGGATTCTATCATCGATTTATAAAGGACTTCTCTCTTATTTCTAGATCTCTATCTAATTTATTGTGTAAAGATATTCCTTTCTATTTTTTTAAAGAGTGTTTGCAGGCATACAACACCCTCAAGGAGAAGCTTGTCACGGCACCTATTATAGTGGCACCAGATTGGTCCCTACCATTTGAATTGATGTGTGATGCTAGTAATACAGCTGTTGGAGCAGTACTTGGTCAGAAAAAGGACAAGATTTTTCAAGCTATTTACTATGCCAACCACACTTTGACAGAAGCTCAACAAAAATATGCAACCACAGAGAAGGAGCTCCTGACAGTAGTATTTGCTTTAGATAAATTTCATTCTTATCTTATACTATCTAAAGTTGTTGTATATATTGATCATGCATCTCTTAAATATCTCCTTGCCAAAAAAGATGCAAAACCCATATTGATCAGGTGGATTCTTTTACTACAAGAATATGATTTAGAGATCAAAGATAAGAAGGGTACAGAGAATGCTGTGGCTGACCACCTCTCCAAATTAGAAAATATCATGAAAAAGGAATTGGATATTTGTCCTATCAAGGAAGAGTTTCCAGATGAGCGCCTCTATACTATCATAGGTACAACATTCCTATGGTATGCCGATATTGTTAACTACCTGGTTGGTGAGGTTCTCCCTCTTAATCTTTCTTTTCAACAAAAGAAGAGGTTTTTATCCATTGTTAAATATTATTTTTGGGAAGAACCTTTCTTGTACAAGTGTTGTGCAGATCAGGTCATCAGGAGATGTGTTCCTGAGGAAGAGATGAAAAAAATTCTATACCATTGTCATGACCATGAGGCAGGAGGACATTTTGGCCCGACAAGGATAGCCTTTAAGGTTCTTCAAT
The DNA here is from genome assembly GCF_000442705.2 of Elaeis guineensis. Lineage (NCBI taxonomy): Eukaryota > Viridiplantae > Streptophyta > Magnoliopsida > Arecales > Arecaceae > Elaeis > Elaeis guineensis. Next base: position 41,021,724 of record NC_026004.2, on the reverse strand, counting down.
CAGGTTTTTATTGGCCCTCTTTATTTAAAGATGCTTATTCTTATGTCTCTTCATGTGATCGCTGTCAAAGAACTAAAAATCTTTCGTAGAGACATGAAATGCCTTTAAACAATATTTTAGTATCTGAAATTTTTGATGTTTGGAGTATTGACTTTATAGAACCTTTTCCTAGTTCTTTTTCAAATCAATATATACTCGTGGCTATTGATTATGTTTCAAAATGGGTGGAGGCAGTAGCTTTTCCAACTAATGATGCTATGGTAGTTGTCAAATTTTTGAAAAAGTATATTTTTACACGTTTTGGCACTCTTAGAGCAATAATTAGCGATGGGGACACTCACTTTTGTAATAAGCAATTTGAAAATCTTCTAAGCAAATATGGTGTCACTCATAAAGTAGCCACGCCTTATCATCCTCAAACAAGCGGTCAAGTAGAGGTGTCAAATAGGGAATTGAAAAGAATCTTAGAAAAGACCATAAGTGCATCTAGGAAAGATTGGTCATTGAAATTAGACAATGCATTGTGGGCATATAGGACTGCATATAAAACATCCATTGGTACATCCCCATATAGATTAGTCTTTAGTAAAGCATGTCATCTCCCTGTTGAGCTAGAGCATAAAGCATATTGGGCAATGAAAATTCTTAACTTTGATATGCAAGATGCAAGAAAGAATAGGTTAATGCAGCTCAACGAGATGGAAGAGTTTCGCCATGATGCTTATGAGAATGCCCGGATCTATAAAGAACGTACTAAAAAGTGGCATGATAAACATATTTTAAAGAGAGAATTTAATGAGGGCCAACAAGTTCTCTTGTATAGTTCATGACTTCATTTGTTCCTAGGAAAGTTAAAATCAAGATGGACAGGTCCTTATATAGTTACTAAGGTATTCCCGTATAGAGCAGTGGAGATCTCTTATGAGGCAAAAGGTACCTTTAAGGTTAATGGTCATAGGTTGAAACATTACTTAGATGGAAGTTTTAAGGGGGAGAAGGCACTCCTCCGATTGTAAGATCCAGCTTAAGAGCCCTATGAGTCAAGCTGATGACTATAAATCAGAACTACTAGATAGGTTGTCTCTTTCCCTTCTCTATTTTAGTTCAATTTTTTTTTTTGGTGAGTATATTTTTGCTCTTTGATCGCTTTGGTGTGTTTTCATTTTTGCAGAAAAAGCTCGTGCCAATTTGGGGTTACGCAGACTATATCACATCCGTTGGATGCATACCCACAAATAGGGAAGCTTTTGTTTATCTCTTCATTTATTTTTAACATTGAGGACAATGTTACTTTTAGATTGGGGGTGGTGAATTATTCTAATCATCAATTTGGCATGACTAAATAATAATAATAATAATAATAATAATAATAATAATAATAATAATAATAATAATAATAATAATAATAAAAGGTTAATTAAATATATATATAATAAAATAGAATTATAATAACACTGTCCTGAAGAAAAAGGAGATGGGTTGATGTTTTAAGTTTCAGATTTGTGTTTTCTTATTTCTTTTTGAACATCACTAATATGCGAATAAGAGTTGTTATGGATTTTGATGGAGAACCCATATTTGAGAAATTACATGATTCTCTTGTTAGTTTTATCTGATTCATAAATGATGGGACTTTTTGAGCACATATAACCATGATCTTATGAATTGACTGTTATTTAGTGACTGATTATGTGAACTCTATGATTATATTAGGATACTCTAAAACTTGTTTTATTACACTCGAGGTGAAATCCTAGACAATCTATTAACTTAGAAATGATTTAGGCATTCTTTGACACGCTTAAGCTAAAAAGCCTACCATAATACATTATCACTATTTACCCCATTGAGCCTTAATTAGAAAGAATGGACCTGTGCCAAAAGCATAGGGAAGACCACCATTCGCAAAAATCTAAACATTGGTCTCCCACTGAGTAATCGGGCCCCTTTGCCTAAATAAGTGTTATGGTTCACATCAAAAAGTGGGTAATGTGAAGATGTGATAAAAAAAAAAAAATAGGGGCTTTGTTATCTCTTTTGCCTTTGATTTTTCCTTACCCCTTCTTTGGCAACCAATACCATAACCACATTACAACCAATTAAAGACCTTTTGATCTAAATTAATTAGATTGTCTACATCAGTGGAGAGCTGTGAGAAGAGCAAGCATATGGAATGTCCACATTTACCCATGAGTTTGCATGATTATACCTAAATGCATGCAAGGAACTTGGGATTGGTTATTCACACACACACACCTCAGATTTTATGGTCAGATTTATTAACATTGGAATTATGAAATTTCATGGATAAATTCTATATATTCTCTTAAATCATATCTGTACACTATCTTTGAAGCATAGAAGTGAATATCAGATTGAAATTAAGATACATAAATATGATCTTATTTATTAGTTTCTCTTTTTCTTTTGCTCGAGGATGATCAAAGTTTAGATTGGGGGTATTTGATAAGATCATATTTGTTGGTGCAAAAATCTGCCGGCGTCGGAGAAGCTGGAGTCGAGGGAGTCGCGGTCGCCGTCGGGACCTGCAAAGAAAGTCTAAACCGGAGTTGGGGGTGCTCCAGCAAGACCCTCCGACGCTCAAGTCAGTTCTCTACCTCAACAAAAATGGAGTGCTCGAACAAAAATTTTAGCAAAATTTTGAGATAGAGATTAGAGCTTAGAGAATAACGTATCTGGGGGTCTCCTTTTTTATAGGCGGAGGGCGTAACAGATTGACAGCGACGTCTGTAACCACCTAGTAGTGGGCCATTCGGGGCCATGAGGAGTTTGTTACGGAGAGTAGTGGAGTGGAGTCGTGGCCATCACCGTGGCCTGCCGTGTGGAGCCTGTTGTGGAGAGTGGAGTGATGTCTGTTGTCGTGACTTGCCAGAGCATGATGGAGTTGCGTGAGATCCGTTATAGGAAGTGGAGCAGAGTCGCGGCCATTACTGTGGCCTGCTAGGGAGTCCAGGCCTGTCGGCCGAAGCTCGATTGGGGTGTTTAACGGAGAGGGGTAGCTCTCCGTTTGAGAGGAGCTTGGATATTGCTGGCGAGCTTCCTACCATTGGGTGCCTTGGGTGCTAGTACTGCAAGCGAAGGTCATCTGCTGTAGAAGCTCGGTCAGGGGCTTTCTGTGGATGAAGTTTAGTTCCATGCAGAATCCGTCAGAAAGTCGACCGACGGTGGATGTCGGATGGCGCTGGAGAGGTTCACCCGCTGGAGAGGTTCGGCTGCTGGAGCCCATGCGTCATGGGAGTTCATCCAGAATCTGTCTGCTACAGAAGTTTGGTCGGAGTCTGATTTCCGTAGAAGTCCGGATGGGGATCATTTGTTGAGGAAGCTCGACCGAAGCCTGCCTGCAATAGAAGTCCGGAAGGAATTCGTTCACAAGGGAAGCTCAGGTGGAGGCTTACAGTGAAAATCCAATGCGGACCGCTCGTAGTAGAAATTTGAAGTAGACCGCTTGTAGAAGAAGCTCGGAGTCCGGCCCTTGTAAGAATTCGGATGAGGTCTACCTGCAATGGGAGCTCAGGGCTGAAGTCTACCTGTAGCAGGAGTTCGGGGAAGAAGTCCGGCTCCCGTAGGAGCCCGGATGAAACCCAGAAGGCGGTCAACCGCCGTAGAAACTTGGATGGAGCCCGTCCGTCGTGGAGATCTACTGTTGGAAAAGTTCGGCCACTGACGAACCGACATAGCTCTAGAAGAAATTCAGATTGGAGTCAATCGAATCCTGTCGGAAAAGATCCGGAAGGGGTCCGACGGACGGTTGACCCTTGTAGGAGATCGACCGAAGATAGGATCCAGAGAGCACTAGGAGCAGCCTGATGGACAACCGAAGAAGCTTATCGTCGGAGAAGCCTGGAAGATGCGGCAGGAGTTCGTCTGTCGGCAGAACTTGGGAATGTTGCGGAAGCTCGATCGTCGGAGAGGTTTGGAGATATGCCACCCAAGGTTGGACGTCAGCAGAGTCCCGGGAGGGTCACTCCTGGTACGAACTTCGATCGGAGGGTATTTTATACCCAACACCAATCCTCCTACTTTCGAGTTCGAGTTTCGAATGATGGAAGTATAGAGAAATTTTCACAGCCGAAGTTGCCCTCTTGAATTCTGCACGCAACCGTCCTCAGATATCCTGGCATTTAATGCGTGCATGCCAGAGTCTTTTTCTAATTGGGGCGATTCAAAGAGACTTTTCGAAATTTCTGCTGGAGCACAGTCCCAAGTGCCACGCCATAATGGCCCCGCCAGCAGTCAACCGTACGCCACGGTGAGGGGGACACGTGGTGGGCACTGGTCGGCCTAGGGATATCCGCCGCCATGACTATGCCAGGCCCCGTTGGTTATTTAAACCCACTCCTTCCCTCTAGGGACTTCATTTCGCCTGAGAGTCCAGACAGCGCCTTTCTTCTACCTGAGAGTTCTGCCGCCCATCGGCGCCCTTTTCAACCCTAAGCATTCTTTGCATCAATCCTCGCCATCTCCACCAGCTCCCCGCCTACGTCGGGCCAATCTAGGTTGGTCCCAAAACTAGATTCCCAAAACTTCTCTTGTCATTGCCGTTGTTCCTTCCTCTTCTTGCTTTGTTTGTTCAGCTTCCGAGGGTTTATTCGCAATCTCTCCCGATCTTTCGAGATTTCCTTCTTTCTTTTCCCTTGCTGCAGGCACGGACGTAGGAGTTGTCCGGGCGGCCCTCACCGTCGACGTCCCTTAGGACGCCGAGCCTTCAGTCCTCCGAGCCCTTTCGAGGAGTTCTCCCACTGGGGCTTCTGCCCCAGAGGTTCGTCTCGAGGGGATGCTACGGATCGAGAGGAGTAGGAGAGGAGAAATAGTGGCCCACAAGTTCAGCGGCTGTCGAGCTGCCACTGAAGGCTCCCACAGCTTCGAAGGGGACTCGAGGGAGAATTCCTTCAACAATAAGGATTTAATAACAGAACTGGCCGGTGAGTGCATCTTGCCCAAGAATTTTGAAGTAGTTGAACGGGGCGACATTGGTCAAGGGGGTAGAGTTGCCGTCATAAGCTGTGGCGGGCTTCTTGACGTCTTCGGGGTCGAGGGACAAGAGGCGGTCGGTGCTGACGGTAGAATAGTAGAACTTATTGCGAGGGCGGTGGAAGTAGCACATGCTGACCTCGTCGAAGTACCTAGGATGGTAGTTGTCGAAGAGAACACGGTGGTGGTGCATGCCTCCGGCGTTACCGCGGCCTCCGGGGTACTTCCGATTCTTCTTGATGCAGGTCGTCATTGCCGCTGCCGCCGCCGCCGCCCCTTGAGTTCTATCCCCCCCTTTTCCTCCTAGAGTTAGGGTTTCAGCAATGGGGCGGAACGAGGCGGAGGGTGAGAGTCGATGGGTTCATCACATGTGCTGGAAAATACTGCTGAGAAAGATGGAACTGGAAGGAGAAGTCGAAAGCTTGAAGCGGTCTCTAATGTATTCTTTTCAGGTCTTGTAGTATTGTTCTTCTTTCCTTGGCCTTCAGGGCTTTGTAACATATACCTTGTTAATCGAAAATGAAAAGGAGATTTTTGTTACCTTGTCTGTACTTTGCATCAAATTGTCACCTGTCGAACTTCTTTTATTCATTATTGTTATTATTATTTTTTTTTTATCTCGTTCGATGTCGATGTTGTCTGGAGGTTCCTGGTCGTCGCCACGTTGGCTTGCTTTTCTTGTCATCTTTCTTCTTTGGCCTTAAGGGCTTTGTAATGCATACTTAGTTAATGACATGAAAAGGAAATTTTTTGTTACCTCTTTTACTCACGTGTTGAGTTGTCGTTTGCCGAACTTTTTTCGATTTTTGCCTTGCTCGATATCGATGTCATTCAAAAGTACCCAATCGTCGTTGCATTGTCCCATCCCTTTTGTTTATGGCCGTAGATTTGTCCGGGGCCACTCGAGTTTGATGCTTCCTTTCGGAGTTCGAGCTCGGGGGTCTAAACTTCTCGTCGCCCTGAGGAAGCCATCTTATCCTTGGCCTATGTTGAGAGCCCTCTTGGAGATTGGGGATTTTGATAAGAATCTCCATCCTCGCTGAGACGAGGTCCCCAGTATCTTTGATGTAATTTATTTTTCATTTGTCGCTGGTGTAGTTCGTCGCTTTTCTTTTTAACTTCTCACTTTTTTCTTTTTCTTTTCTCGAGTGAGGATTTTTCCTCTGCTCTTAGTGGGGTCGCGGGAGTGCGGAGGGGCCATCGAGAAGGTTTCTTTCTTCTTATCTGATCTTGAATGATCGGATCTTAGTTGGCGTCAGGACGAGGTTCTTCCCCTATTTCTGATGTAGTCGATTTCAGCTAAGGTTAGGACGAGGTTCTTCTTCTGTTCCTAACAAGGCTGTGGGGGCACATATGGACGTTGCAGGGCCTCTCCCCCCATCCGGTCTAAAGTTAACCAGGCCTTCGACTTTGCTCATGCTAGAGTGAGGTTCTCCTCCTATCCCTAACAGGGCTGTGGGGGCACGTATGGGCATTGCAGGGCCTCTCCCCCCATCCGATCTAAGGAGAACCGGACCTTCGACTTTGCTCATATTAGGGCGAGGTTCTCCTCCTATCCCTAACAGGGCTGTGGGGGCACATATGGGCATTGCAGGGCCTCTCCCCCCATCCGATCTAAGGAGAACCGGGCCTTCGACCTTGCTTATGTTAGGGTGAGGTTCTCCTCCTGTCCCTAATAGGGTTGTGGGGGCACATATGGGCATTGCAGGGCCTCTCCCCCCATCCGATCTAAGGAGAACTGGGCCTTCGACCTTGCTTATGTTAGGGTAAGGTTCTCCTCCTATCCCTAGCATGGCTGTGGGGGCACATAAGGGCATTGTAGGGCCTCTCCCCCCATCCGATCCAAGGAGAACCAGGCCTTCGACTGTGTCGAGATGAGGTTCTCCTCCTATTCCCGACACGGTTAGTTTCGATTGTCCTGTCGATATAAGCTCGTGCCAAGAGAGAAGACATGTGGATATAAAACTTTTATTTAAAGCAAAGTTATCGGTAATACATTCGTAAATTTTTCGAGCTCCACGGTCGTGGGAGGTCTGCTCCTCTGAGTTCTCTGAGGTAGTAAGTTTTGGGCCGGACTACCTCCTTGACTTCGTACGGGCCTTCCCAGTTTGGAGCAAGCTTCCCTTGATCCTGAGGTTGCGAGACAGTGGCTCGTCGAAGCACTAGGTCTCCTGCTCTAAAGACTTTATTTTTGATCCGGGAGTTGTAGTAGCGGGTGACTTTCTGTCTGTAAGCTGTCATCCGAACTTGAGTTGCCTCTCACTTTTCTTCTAACAAATCGAGGTTGGCTTTGAGACCCTACAAATTGTGATGCTCATTGAATGCCATGATTCGTGCTGACGGGAGTTTGAGCTCAATTGGGATAACAGCCTCCATTTCGAAGGCTAGAGCAAAGGGGGTCTCCCCCGTGGGCAGTCTTTGGATAGTTCGGTATGCCCACAACACATGATAAAGTTCGTCTGCCCAAATTTCCTTCGCTCTTTCGAGCCTTATCTTAATTCCTTGCAGCAGAGTTCTGTTGGTCACTTCAGTTTCGCTGTTGGCCTGAGGATGGGCTACTGATGTGAAGTTGTGGGAGATGTTTAAGTCCTCACAAAATCCAACAAACCTCGCTCCCATAAATTATCGCCCATTATCAGTAATTAGGGTTCTTGGTAGGCCGAACCTGCAAACGATTGACTGCCAGATGAATTCTTGCACTTTAGCTTCTGTGATTTTTGCCAACGGTTCGGCTTCAACCCACTTGGTGAAATAGTCAATTGCTACCAGGAGGAACTTCCTCTGCCCTGACGCCACGAAAAAAGGTCCAAAGATATCCATTCCCCATTGCGCGAACGGCCATGGGGTGCTCAAGGGTGTAAGTTCGGAGGCAGGCTGTCTCTGAATGTTAGCATATCTCTGACATCGGTCACACTTTCTGACGTATTCAATGGAGTTGCAATACATTGTTGGCCAGTAATACCCTTGGTGGAGCAACTTGTGGGATAAGGATCTAGCCCCCAGATGGCTTCCGCAGATTCCTTCGTGCACCTCCCATAAGGCGTAGTCAGCTTTCGAAGATCGAAGATATTTTAAAAGGGGCAAAGAGTATGACCTCTTGTACAATTTGTCCTCATAAAGGATATATCAGGAGGCTTGATTTCTGAGCTTCCGAGCTTCTTTTGCATCATGAGAGAGAACCCCGTCTCTAAGATATGCCACCAGTGGGTCGATCCAACTGGGTTCATGGCCAATTTCCATCACGGGCCGTGATTATTCCATACTTGAGTACTTCAGAACTTCAAAGAGAACTTCCTTGGGTAGTTCAGCTGGAGCCAGCGTAGCCAACTTGGAGAGGAGATCGGCCCTGGTATTTTTTGTTCTTGGAATCTGCCTGATGTTGAAGCTACTAAAGGCGGGGATGATCTCCTTTACCTTTTCAAGATATTTGGCCATGCTATCCTCCCGTGCTTCGTAGTTTCCGCTGACTTGTCCCACTACCAATTGGGAGTCGCTGTAAATTTGGAGCCGATCTACTCCTAATTCTTTGGCGATTTTCAATCTTGCGATCAGAGCTTCATATTCCGCTTCATTGTTCGTTGCGGGGAACTCGAAGTGCAGTGCGTACTCCACGACGATCCCCTCCGAACTGATCAAGATCAGGCCCGCACTTGCACCCGACATGGTGGAGGATCCGTCCACATAGAGGACCCAAAAGCAATCAGGGAGGTTTGTTTCTTCTTCACAGGAGTTCGGTCGGGACTTCAGGTCGTCAGTTTCACCTTGTTCAGGTTCGGCCTCCTCCGAGATAGTGCATTCCACTATAAAGTCTGCCAATATCTGGGCTTTTACTGTCGGCCGAGGTTGATAGTTGATGTTGAATTCTGTGAGCTCGATCACCCATTTCGCTATCCTTCCGGAAGCATCCGTCCGGTGTAGAATCGCCTTAATCGGCTGGTCAGTGAGTAACGTTATGGTGTGCCCTTGAAAGTAAGGTTGGAGCCTCCGAGCTGCAATCAACAGGGCGTAAGTTAGTTTCTCTAATTTAGTATACCTGATTTCAGTGTCTCTCAATGTGCGACTGATGTAGTAGATCGACCATTGAATTTTTGTTTCTTCCTTAACAAGAACTGCTGCGAGAGCCATAGGGGAGACCGCCAGGTACAAGAACAACTCCTCCCCGGGCTCGGGCTTCGCCAATAGTGGAGGTGAGCCGAGGTAGTTCTTTAGTTCTTCGAATGCCTGTTGACATTCAGTGGTCCAACATAAGTTCTTCGACTGCTTGAGGGTTTGAAAGAAGGGTAAGCACCGTTCGGCCGATCTCGCAACGAAGTGATTCAGGGCTGCCACCCTCCCTGTAAGGCACTAAACTTCTTTTATCGACTTCGGGGTGGCCATCTCTTGGATGGCGTGAATCTTCTCCGGATTGGCTTCAATCCTGCGCCCCGATATCATGAAGCCCAGGAATTTTTCTGAGGTCACTCCGAAAGCACACTTAGGTGGGTTCAGTTTCATTTTATATTTTTGGAGGGTGCCGAAGGTCTCCTCGAGGTCGGCGATGTGGTTCATTGAAGATTTACTTTTCACAAGAATGTCATCCACGTAGACCTCCATGTTGCGGCCGATCTGCTTTTTGAAGATTTTGTTCACCAGCCGCTGATAGGTCGCACCTGCATTTTTTAGGCCAAAAGGCATGACCCTGTAATAGTAAAGACCACGGTTAGTAATGAAAGCAGTCTTTTCTTCATCTTTTGGTGCCATTCTGATTTGATTATAGCCGGAGAATGCATCCATGAAGGTGAGAAGCTCATGGCCCAAGGTTGCATCCACCAGTTGATCGATTCTGGGCAGAGGGTAGCTGTCCTTTGGGCAGACTTTATTCAATTTTTTGAAATCTATACACATCCTCCACTTGCCGTTTGCCTTTTTGACGAGGACAACATTGAAAATCCAGTCAAGATAGTTGACTTCTCTAATGAATCCGACCTTCAGAAGTTTATCCACTTCCTCGGCTATCGCCTTTTGCCTTTCCGATGCATGACCTCAAATTTTTTCTTTCATCGGCCGATGCTTTAGATCAATGACCAGACAATGTTCCATGACCTCTGCGTCGATCCCCGGCATGTCCGCTGGAACCCAAGCGAAAACATCTGCATTCTTTTGTAGGAAATCAATGAGCTGCGCCCGCACCTCTTCCCCCAGGTTGGAGCCAATCTTCACCACATGCTCTTTATTCCCATCATTCAAAGGAATCGAAACAAGATCTTCAATTGGCCTGCCCCTTTCCTCAGTCAGGTCATCGCGGGCGTCCAATCCATCAACCGGACAGAGGTCAGATCGGTCACTTCTTTGCAAGGCTATGCTGTAGCAGTGTCTTGCCAAGGCTTGATCCCCTTTGACCTCTCCAACCCCCTGGCCCATAGAAAACTTCAACTTTAAATGGTAGGTCGACACCACAGCTCGAAGGGCATTAAGGCCGGGCCGGCCGAGTATTGCGTTATAGGCGGACGGCACCTTTACCACCAGGAAGTCCACCCGCACCCTGGACTGTTTTGAAAATTGGCCTGCAACCACAGTCAGGGTTATCATTCCTTCCATGGACATGGCATCACCCGTGAACCCTACCAATGGGGAGTTCACCGGCCCTAAATGATCATCCAGAATGGATATTTTCGAGAATGCATCGTAGAATAAAATGTCGGCCGAACTTCCATTATCGACAAGAATGCGGCGCACATCGTAATTAGCTATATTTAAAGAAACTACAACCGCATCGTTCTGAGGAAATTGAACTCCTCGAGCATCTTCCTTAGTAAAGGTTATGGATTCCTCAATCCTTTGTCACTTGGGAGGTCCGGCCAATACACCGGTTGTTCTCCGTCGGGATTTTCCTGAGATGGTGTTGGTGAAGCCGGTCGTAGGCCGATTATCGGGCTGCTCCATGCCGACTGCCGTCGTCAGAGGAAGAGGAGCCTGGGAATCCGGAGATGAGGTCGGGGCTTGCAGAGCTCGCTGAGGTCTGGCTGCGGGGGCCATTGACCACCCGGTGGATGCCCTTCGGGGAGGCATCAGGTGGAGATCAGGCAGGCAACCGGAGGAGGAGATGTCGAAGAAGATGACCGGAGGTGGTCCCGTTGAGCATTCCTTTAAGAACAAGGGTACTGCGAAGACATGGAACCCCTTCCTCTAGCGCCAATCCTGTTGGTGTAAAAATCCACCAGCATCGAAGAAGCTGGAGTCGAGGGAGTCACGATCGCCACCGGAACCTGCAAAGAAAGTCTAAACTGGAGTTGGGGGTGCTCTGGCAAGACCCTCCGATGCTCAAGTCAGTTCTCTGCCTCAACAAGAATGGAGTGCTCGAACGAAAATTTTAACAGAGTTTTGAGATAGAGATTAGAGCTTAAGGAATAACATATCTGGAGGTCCCCTTTTTTATAGGCGGAGGGTGTAACAGATTGACAGCGACGTCTGTAACCGCCTGGTAGTGGACCGTTCGGGGGCATGAGGAGTTTGTTATGGAGAGTAGTGGAGTGGAGTCGTGGCCATCGCCGTGGCCTGCCGCGTGGAGCCTGTTGTGGAGAGTGAAATGATGTCCATTGTCGTGACTTGCCAGAGCATGATGGAGCCGCGTGAGATCCGTTATAGGAAGTGGAGCAAAGTCGCGGTCATTACTGTGGCCTGCCAGGGAGTCCAGACCTGTCAGCCGAAGCTCGGTTGGGGTGTCTGACAGAGAGGGATAGCTCTCTGTCTGAGAGGAGCTCAAATATTACTGGCGAGCTTCCTACCGTTGGGTGCCTTGGGCGCTAGTACTGCAGGCGAAGGTCATCTGCTGTAGAAGCTTGGTCAGGGGCTTTCTGTGGATGAAGTTCAGTTCCACGCAGAATCCATCAGAAAGTCGACCGACGGTGGATGTCGGATGGCGTTGGAGAGGTTCACCCACTGGAGAGGTTCGACTACTGGAGCCCGTGCGTTGTGGGAGTTCATCCGAAATCTGTCTGCTACAGAAGTTTGGTCGGAGTCTGGTTCCCGTAGAAGTCCAGATGGAGATAATTTGTTGAGGAAGCTCGGCCGAAGCCTGCCTGCAATAGAAGTCCGGAAGGAATTCGTTCACAAGGGAAGCTCGGGTGGAGGCTTATAGTAGAAATCCAACGCGGACCGCTCGTAGTAGAAATTTGAAGTAGACCGCTTGTAGAAGAAGCTCAGAGTCCAGCCCCTGTAAGAATTCGGATGAGGTCTACATGCAATGGGAGCTCAGGGCTGAAGTCTACCTGCAGCAGGAGTTCGGGGAAGAAGTCTGGCTCCCATAGGAGCCCGGATGAAACCCAGAGGCGATCGACCGCTATAGAAACTTGGATGGAGTCCGTCCGTCGTGGAGATCTGCTGTTGGGAAAGTTCGGCCATTGGCGAACTGACGTAGCTCTGGAAGAAATTTGGATTGGAGTCAATCGAATCCTGTCGGAAAAGATCCGGAAGGGGTCCGGTGGATGGTTGACCCTTGTAGGAGATCGGCTGAAGGTAGGATCCAGAGAGCACTAGGAGCAGCCTGATGGACAACCGAAGAAGCTTATCGCCGGAGAAGCCCGGAAGATGTGGCAGGAGTTCATCCGTCGGCAAAACTTGGGAATATTGCGGAAGCTCGACCGTCGGAGTGGTTCGGAGATATGCCGCCCAAGGTTGGACGTCGGCAGAGTCCCGGAAGGATCACTCCTGGTACGAACTTCGGCCGGGGGGTATTTTATACCCAACAATATTTATACTACCTTTATTTATTAAATTTTGATTTATTTTCAATTTATGTTGCTGAAAATTTTAATTTAAAGTAAGCATATTAGAAAAATTATGGATCTATTTAATACAAAATGTTAATTCAATTTTTTTAAAAAAAAAATATATTCATGCAAATCAGCATCCAAAATTAAGCCAGCATCAATTTTTCTCAAAAGCATATCCCACAGCATCTTCACGCCAGTTTTTTTTATTCCTTTTTTTTATTTCTTTTAAAATCAGATAGTGCCATTCAGTGAAGGATGCTGCTGCACAATTTATATTGAACTCAAACTGCAATGAAATCAGAAACTGGATGGGTTCTTCGCATGCGATCACGGGCTGATCTGGTTCACCGTGTGATCAGGTCCCCTGCGCGTGAAATAAGAAAGCTGGCTGATTGGGTCTTTTACCGCAGGAAACAAAGGACGGATGGCTCAGGCTGATTGCAACCCCACGCGCGTGAAACAGAGCGCGCGCAAAAACAGAAACAATTTCCCCCTGCGCGTGAAACACTGATCAGCAAAGCAACAGCAACGGCTTGGGTCTTCACCGAGTCAAAATAAGGAAGGACGGCCTGGCTTCTTTCAAGCGGGAGGAAACAAATCTGGATTATTCAGCGTGGATTAGAGACAATGCGGTTTGGGTCTCTGAAAGAAAAGGAAAGAGAGGTAGGTTGAGGAATTGGAATCGGAGAGAAATTGGGAAGAGTGAAAAAAAAAAACAGGGCGCGGTGAGGTCTTTAAAAAGAGAGGAAGAGGGGGAATGCGGGGAAGACACTTTTCTGGCCTCTGTCTCTTACCTCTTGGATTCTTCTTCCACATCTCTTCTCGCCCAACAAAATGATGAAAACCAGATCTGTCGAAGAACAGATTGCTGGAAACAAGAGCTTTGAAGAACAGATTGCTGGAAACAAACTGCTCAAGATCTAGAGTGCTGAAAATCTGAATTGCTGAAGAAATAGGATTGCTGAAAATTCTGAGTTTGCTGTAAATCAGAGAACACTTCTTATTTTATTTTCTGTTTCTTTTCTTTTAGGCATGAACTAAGTTTTTCTTTTTTTTGCTAAGGCTATGGTGTAGCCACTTTATTGACACAATACTCAGTGTAATTGGATTTTAGATTTATTTTATCCATGAGGAATATGCAATCTACTCTTAATGCCTTTAGAATTTTGGCCATATTCTAATTGTTTTGTGGGACATAGATGATTCAGACCAAGTAATTCTATGTTAATGCTTCTTGATTTGCATATCGTGTGTCTGAATCGGAATAAGGTTCTTATGCATGCAGTAATTTTAGTACGCTTTGAACATCGCATGTTTTAATTAGAGGGTTTCATAAAAATTAATGCATTATTACTTATTTAAATTATGCCCGGATCAAGAGGTAATTAATAAGTAGTAATAGTTTTGTTATGCCTAGACCAAATGATAGTAAATATCATAGGAAACTCTGCTGTCACATGGAATAGAATCAATCTAGTTTACACAATTATCTGAATATTGTATTAATTAAGTTGGTGAACTAGATGCCTTAGCATGTTTCTATCATTGTTTTCAGCCCTAAAAACAACATCTTTTTAGCTTTCCTATGGTTTCTTGATTATTGCTTTATTTTCTTTATTTTCTTGAACAATATTCCTACAAATTGATCTTCTAAATAAAGTTAAGGGGAGTGCTTTTTGGTATTTGTTTTCCAATCCCTATGGGACGATATCTTACTCACACTTTATTACTTGATCGACTGGTGCACTTACCATAGCAATTAATTTATACGCATCATGAATCATAATCGATCTATGAATCTTATCTTCTTGATAAGATGATAGAGTCACCTTTTAAAGGAAATGATGAACGAGCCAGTGATATTCTGGGTCTAGTATATAGTGATGTATGTGGACCTATGAACACTAACATCAGAGAGAGATACAATTACTTCATTACATTTGCAGATGATTTATCTAGATATGAGTACGTCTATCTTATGAAACATTGAAAAATAAATGTCTTATATTTATAAGTGTCAATTACATGAGTTTGAAAGATTGCAAGAAAAATCCATCAAAATATAAATTTTGGTTGGCTTCTTGGGCATATTGAAAGATGATGAACTCTATAAATCAGGATAATAGTTTTAGGATTATGATGAGATCATACCTATGAGATCTAAAATCTTAAAAATCTTGATTTAGAATATTTCTAGTCATAGGAACATTGAGTAGGGAATCAATATTTCGGATAACTGGCACTTTCTATGTATGCTCAATGGAGAGGGTGGCTGATCTCATAGGCTACTTGTGTGAGATACTAATATAAGGATATCAGTGCTTATTAGAGAATGAGTTCATTAAATTGATTTAACTTAAAAAATATTTTATAGAATCAACTTACCCATCAAAAGATATTTTCTTGTAGTGGGAGTTGTGCATGTAATCCTTTGACCTGAGATTACAATAGAACTTTGTATACATGAATTTGTATTTTGGTTCATACTCATCATGACTTAGTTATATATGGGATGTTTTGGATATGGTAGATTGTGTATGAAGGTTATAAGTAGGACAATATGGGATCGATCACTCCTGGTAAGAGAAGATCGCATCCTACTTGCTCTAATCGACTGATGATTCAGAGAGTCTTTGATCAAAATAGGATGAAAATTAAATTTTTTTTTTAATATTTTATTAATCAAATTATCATTATAAGATTAAAAAAAATATAAATATAATATTAGATTTGATATGATTCTATATCCAGAGTCATATTCGGGATGCAGATTGATCGCAGGATCGAATTGTATAGTAACTTACACTGAAAGATATTTTTAATATTTTCATCAAAATTTTATATCTTTCGGATAGACATGATACATTACTATGCATCAATCTAGTCTTGTAGGTTTGATCGAATTAAAAAGTTGAATTTGAGTCAATTAGAAAGGATTATAATTACTAAAATTGAATTAGTACGATTGGACTTAAATTGATTAGATTGAATTCTAATCAAATCGGGTCAACTTGCATCTGGACCTATTGCTGGCTAGATGTGGAACCCAATAGGTCACATACAAAGAAAATTGATCAAGGATCTAATTAGATTAGATCATATTTGCAAGATAAACATGCTAGAACATGTTATGAACCCTAGCTCCTTGTTTCGAATCGGGTTTAAAATTAGTTCCAGATTGGGCTAATTAAATCTAATTAAACTCAAACCAATTTTAGGTTCAAATTGGGTTAATTCTTAGCTGATTGAGTCAAGATTGTTGGTGCATAAAATTAGGCATCCACATTCACAAAATATATATTTATTTTTTATCGGATGGAAGTGTTTGTTGGCGAGCGCAGAATTTAGATTGGCATCCCATGAGATGGGACACCCCTTCGTAGCTTATCTTTTTTTGTTTCATGCTGAAAATCATATGGGGCGTGGCTTTTTAATTTGGCTTCAGATGTATGGTTGAATGGATAGGGTTTGATCAAGTTAGACTTGATCTTATCCAAACCCTAGTCACCTCTATCAAGATTGGTGCCACATGGACCAAGAGTCCAAGTGGTTAAGATCTCTTAAAAATGTTTCACGCCAAGTTTTATTCTTCAAATTTTTTCTCTCACACAACTCAGATTAGCACCTCCCTTTTGGACCCTTGAATGGCTTTGTGCGTTGATCAAAGGTGGAGAAGTGAGGTGCCAATTGAGAAGTTATGCGATCCTTCAGAGAAACACTGGAGGATTAATTCTGAAGAGTCCTTCTGCGTGAAGCGACTCTTGAAATTAATTCTGATACTTCCATGTAATAGATCAGGCTTGGATCAATGTGTGAAGAGTGGAACAGTGTGATATTGGGCATGAGAAATTGCTTGGAAGGGTGCAAGATGATTGGATAAGCGTCCGGTCTCCAAATGTAAAAGAGGACGCATGTCGGGGTTTTCATTCATTCATATTTTTTTTCTTATCTCTTCTTTCTTACACCTCTCTCCCTTTTGTCCAATTATTCTCTTCCTTCTCTTATTAGGATAAGTCCTAAAATAGTAAAGACAAGTTTGATTTTAGGATAAGGGCCTAGGAAGAGATATAAGGAAGACAAAGAGACAAGAAAAGTAGAGATAGGAAGGTTAGGAAGAGAGGAAGGAAGCCCTGAGGTTCTGCTATCCAAAAAAGTTCTCGGAGAAAGAATTCAGAGGGAGGAACCATCTTAAGGAGTCAGTGTCTTGATCAAAGCCCTGTGTGGATCAATGTTGCAGGGTGAACATGTGGGCGCCTGATGGAGGTTCTACTGAAATTTTGGAATAAGAGTTACAGGTATTCCTCTATACCTTCTAATATGTTATGAAAATATTTCATATGATTATTAATCATCAAGGAGGTCCTAGTTTTGGGTTTAATGTTTAAGATTTCTTAGTTTAAATTTTTGAAATCCATGCTTCCACTGTACCATCTAATCTTCAGTGGTATCAGAGCCAGACCTTACTTAAGTCAATCATTTGTAGATAATATTTATGTAATGCATGCTATGATTCATGCTATGCAGATGATCATAGTTTAAAATGAATTATACTTTAATCATGTTTCCATATGAAGATATGAATTGATGTATATCTGATCCACCTCTTCATCATTCTGAAATAAAATTGTCCTAGCATAACGGGGTTATGCTATAAGATTATCCTAGAATGATGAATGTTCATATGTCACACTGGCACATTTAAAATGATTAATACTAATATATATTAGTGTATATTAGCATTATGAAATTAGAATGTACATGAGATCAATGAAGCTCTCATAAAAATTATGTTAAGTAGTAGTGACAGCAACTATAGATTAACCAATTCTTGATTAATTGATCAGTTAGTGTTTAGAAAAGTACTAAAGGTGGTTCTTTAATTGGTTCTGTTGATTGACTTGATCAATTTATTGATATTTAAGAAAAGCAATAGAGGGACCCCCACCTACTTACCTGGCTAATTTGGTTAAGCAATCTTGAAATTGAAAAATACTAATGTTGAAAATACTATTAGGGGTCTTCCTTCATACTAGGTGAATGTTACATCATGAACCAGGCAAGTTTGTTGTGTTACTATAAGACTTGCTATGGGGCTGATGTAAGACATTCCTGGTGCATATTAGATGCTTATGGTAATTTTGGATTTGCTACTTTGTTGTGTTACCATAAGGGCAGTTATATTTAAATTTGACTGTATGGTGATGAAGGGTCTTACTTAACTTAAACATTATAGCTTGTTGTGTTACCATAAAGCTATTAATATTTTAGAAGCCAAGATAAAGTTGGAAATTGTATGAGATGCAATTGAAAAGAGTTTCCTACCTACGAACTTATGAGGATTTGTTGTGTTACCACATGATCTTTGTGAGAAATTAAGATCTCAACCCCACTAAGATATATATATATATATATATATATATATATATATATATATATATATATATATATATATATATATATATATATATATATATATATATATTTTATATATCTCGTTCATCATAGTAGAGGACTATGATATTCGATAAAAATAGTAGGAGGCATAATTAAACAAAAGATCTTATTTAATTGTGTGTGTCATCATAAGTTGTTTGCTTATATTATATTCGTTATTTAATGTAGATGAAATTCTACAAATGGCATCTTCATTATCACAGTGAGAAATTTTAGATTCCAACAAGTTGACCAATCTAAATTACGTGACTAGTTGAGGAATTTAAAAATAATACTCACTTAAGAGAAGCTTTCTTACATTCTTGATGTCCCTAAACCATAAGAGGTTGGGGATGATGCCACTGAGGAAGAGATATCCATATACAGGATATGGAAAAATGACAGTTTGACTGTTAAGTGTATCATACTGGCCTCTATGAGCAATGAATTGCAGAGACAATATGAAAGCATGGATACTCTTTTTTAGTATTCACTCTTGCTCTGGCTAAAGGCTTCTTGAACTCAGTCTTGCGAATCGCATAGGACTACTCATCTTCTACTAAGATTCATAAATTTTATCTAGGTACATCTTACTCCAAATAGCAAACTTGAACCTGCAATAGCTAATATACACAATAAGGATACGAATGACTAGGGATCAAGAAAATATGCAGTCAAACTAAGTAGCTTCACTGCAAATAGCAAACATACCGTAGATCAAAGGATCAGTCGCACTACTGCAGTATTGACAAAATCACTGACGAGTGAATAGACATCCAAGTAGTTTCTTATATTAGTCACGCTCAGTATAAGTTATTTCTAACAACGACCTGCACTCTCACCCCAATGTCTCCACAACATAGACTCGAGATTCATATGCCCCATAAGGGAGGTGATCCGTGCATCGATCTTGAATGGATTGATCACTGTCCTTCATGACGATCTTTCGATCGAAAGTATTTAAAAATTAATCACTAATGATGTATGTCTCAAATTTTTAACACTTTGAGAATATACAAAATCATCTTTGTTAATTTTTAGGATAAATCATGGATACATATGATATGATTGGTTATCAAGACTGTCCATCAAATACAAAACATGCCTTAGAGAAAGGTATGTGTCAGCCAAGATTGGCTTCTAGGGTACACATCTAACTGAAGTAAAAATTTAGTGCAGGGGCAAAATGGTAATTTTAAAACTTTTTCAAAATTACTATTTTACAGCGGAATTATTAATTAATCTCATTAATTAATACTAATTAACCCTACACTAGGATCTAAATATGATACAACAGCATGCATTTAAATTTGAAATTCAAATTTGAATCAGTAAACGTTTTACAGTACTGTGTTCAGAACACATCACCTTTTGCGGGTAGTCGATCACCGCAATCTGATCACCGTCGGAGGGCTCTGATCATCACGTCGCAGCCACCCAACTGTTTGGCCTCTGCGGATCGTCCACACGAAGCTCCCATCTGATCAGCTCCTCACGAATGCTAGTTCGTGATTTCACCCTTTTGATGGCAGATGTTGATCGAACTCCTTCGATCGATGTGTGCCGACTTCTCGGATACTTCAGATCATCTGCACAATTACTTGAGAGGCTGATGGATCTCTCTCTAAAATTTGGTGGACTCACGACACTCGTGGCACACCAA
Source organism: Elaeis guineensis (assembly GCF_000442705.2). Classification (NCBI taxonomy): domain Eukaryota; kingdom Viridiplantae; phylum Streptophyta; class Magnoliopsida; order Arecales; family Arecaceae; genus Elaeis; species Elaeis guineensis. The sequence continues at coordinate 41,001,885 of NC_026004.2, read as the reverse complement.
TCTCACTTCCCGAACCCTAGGTAGAAACCCTAAGGTACACACCAAAAACCCTGCGCCCAATTTTCTCTCTTTTTTTTATTTTTCTCTCGGAAGGTTTTGGACCTTCACCTTACGCAGAAGCCTTCCTCACGCCCCAAAGTTTCTCTCCTAATTTTTCTACGCACGTCCCACCTTTCTCCTCTTTTTAAAACAACGTCGAACGTGTCTTATCCGCGTGAGAGGATAAAGACAAGAGGTTACACATTTGAATTCAAATCAAATTTGAATTCAAACAAAAATCAACTTATCTCTATCCTTTTGGGCGTGAGAAGAGAAGGGGCGTGGCTCTTTGTGCGTGGAAAAAGTTTCACGAGAAACCTTTTCTCGTGTAAGTAATGTGGCGCACAAAATGGATAAGGATGAAAGGGTAAGTGATAAGTTATCCATTCAAATTCAAACATGCTTTGAATTTGAATGGCTAACTAATTATTTTATCCATCCATATGGCGCACAAATGAGGACGTGGGGAAGGGTTTTGCATGAGAAAAATTTCACGAGAAGTTTCTTCTCGTGAATTCAAATGGGTGCAAGGAAGTTGGGTGACGCAGGGAATTTAAAACAAGGTGGTTTGATTCAAATTGAGCCAACCTAGTTTAAAATAGGTTGAGCACAATTAGACCAAATTAAACCCAACATAATTAGGCTTAATTAGACTTAATAAAATCCTTATCAAATCAGGAATTAACTAAACCTAACCCCTGATCAAATCAGGGACAAAACCACCTTCGCGATTAGGTCAACATTTAACCTAATCGGGTCAATCCAAACTGAATCCAATTCAATTAGACTTGATCCAAAAATAATTACTCAATCAAATTGAGTTAATTAGTGATTAAATCACTAATTAAACCTCTCATAAATATTGAGTCCAAATCCGATGGGCAATCAGGCATCAGAGACCATCGATATGAAACCCTGATCAAAGAGTTCAAATTTCAATTCAAAATTCGAAATTCAAAATTTTGACCCCGATACCCAAAATGTGTGGAACTCATGGTTAGAGAATCCTAATTCTCAATCATAGAGTTCCAGATAGATAAGACTCATAATCAGCCATCAGATCAGAAAGGAACCTCTAATGTGTGTGACCCCGCAGGTTCGAACCTAAGCCGGTAGCACAGGAACCAATTTCTGTACTAATCAAAGTGACCATCTAGCAATGGTACCCGACGACCGGATAGGTCGAATAATCGCAATCGTAACATTCAGAACCTACGTGAATATGGTTACCGTATAATTCATCCCTTTTGACCCCTGTGTTTAGGATGACTCAGAGTTAAACTGTCAACCCTGATGATATCATCCGAATCGTGCTCAACTCAATTAGTCCTGTGACTCCTCACTAGGACTACCCTGGCCAAGGTTTTGCTAAATTGAAACACGACTGTACACAGCTCCTAAACTGGAGTGGTCAATCCCATCTTGACACACGCACCGACAAGTCAAGTACTTGACTACACCCAGCAACCTTCCGTCACTGAATTAGAAATTCAGGTAGTCCAGTGCCTAAGTGCAGTGAGTTGCTTGCAAGTCACTGTGGCGGTCTCAGGTCGGAGGGACATTTATACCCATATCCCATCGGAGCAAATCTTGACAGCAGAAATAGCTCCGGAGTTGGTCACGTTCAGTGCAGATGTACCATTACATCTCACCTGTATGCCATACCAGTGTCTCCACACTCTTTGGTTATGAGGACAACCAACCCATATGTCACACAACGACCTATGCTCGATAAATATTGTCGTCCTTGGTAACAACGTATCATTTGGTCGCGAACATGTTTAAGGACTAAACGACAAATCCTCCTTTGTCGAGTCTAAATAGTCCTAAGGACTTCACCACAACACAGGAGTTCATTAGAAGATGAAACATTTGTGATGAAAAAATATCAAAATAACTTTTATTTATTTATAATTCATGTACTAATACAAAAGGAGCACAACCATCAACAGGCTGACGATTGGCTTTGGGACACTATTCCCAACAATCTCCCACTTGGTCTAAAGCCTATCGGTGCAGTATCTAATACCCATCTTCGACTTGTAGTCGTTGAACTCCTTCACCGCAATGGCTTTAGTGAATGGGTCGGCCAGGTTCTCCTTTCCGTCGATCTTCTGAAGGTCGACGTCACCTCGATCCACGATCTCCCGGATGAGATGGTAGCGGCGCAGAATATGCTTCGTCCGTTGGTGTGCCTTTGGTTCCTTCGCCTGAGCAATGGCTCCAGAGCTGTCGCAGTAGAGCAGAACTGGACCAACAAGGGAGGGTGCTACTCCGAGCTCGGTGATGAATTTCCTCAGCCACACCGCTTCTTTGGCAGCATCTGATGCAGCAATATACTTTGCCTCGCATACTGAATCAACCACAGTGTGCTGCTTGGAACTCTTCCAGCAGACAGCCCCACCATTAAGGGTAAAAATAAATCCTGACACACTCTTGCTATCATCTCGATCAGACTAGAAACTAGAGTCTGTAAACCCTATAAGTCTCAAGTCCGATTCACCATATATAAGCCACTGGTCCTTAGTATTTCTCAAATACTTCAGGATGGTTTTAACAACCTTCCAGTGATTCTCTCCTGGATCAGATTGGTATCTACTCACTACCCCTAGTGAGTATGCCACATCTGGTCGTGTACATGTCATGGCGTACATGATAGATCCCACTACCGAAGCATATGGAATCCTACCCATACGCTCTCTCTCTTGAGGTGTTGTCGGACAATCCCTCTTCGAGAGAGAAATTCCATGGCCTATCGGTAGATAGCCTTTCTTGGAATTTTCCATGCTGAACCTTTTCAGCATAGTATCAATGTACGTGGACTGGGATAAGCCAAGCAACTTTTTGGATCTATCCCTATAGATCCTCATCCCTAGGATGTAGGAAGCTTCTCCCAAATCCTTCATGGAGAACTATGACGATAGCCAAATCTTTATTCCCTGTAATGCAGGGACATCATTCCCGATTAAGAGAATGTCATCCACATACAATACAAGAAATACTACTGCTGGACCATTAGCCCACTTATAAATGCAGGGTTCTTCTCCATTCTTAACGAAGCCATACGTTTTGATCGTCCTATCAAAACGTATGTTCCAACTCCGAGATGCCTGCTTAAGTCCATAAATGGACCTCTGTAGCTTGCACACCTTAGACTCATCTGTGGATGTGAACCCTTCAGGTTGTATCATATACACCTCTTCGTCCAGCTCTCCATTTAGGAAAGCTATCTTCACATCCATCTGCCAGATTTCATAGTCCAGATGGGCAGCTATCGCAAGCATAATCCGAATGGATTTGAGCATTGCCACAGGAGAAAACGTCTCGTCATAGTCTATACCATAACGTTGACGATATCCCTTGGCAACCAGACGGGCTTTATAGGTCTCCACCTTTCCGTCTGCGCCCCTCTTCCTTTTGAAGACCCACTTACACCCTATGGGTTTTACTCTTTCGGGTGGGTCAACCAATGTCCACACATCATTGACCTTCATGGACTCCATTTCGGATTTCATGGCCTCTAGCCATTTCTCAGAGTCAGGTCTCTGTATTGCATCCATGTAGGTGATCGGATCCTCATCATTTTTATCAAGTTCGATAGGATCACCATCCCGGATCAAGAAACCATAGTATCTGTCCGGTTGATGTGGTACTCTACCAGACCGCCTTAAGGGTGCATAATCAATGGGCTCCGGATCTGATCTAATCAAATCCGGTTCAGGTTCAGTAACATGTGTCGGTTTTTCCACCTGTCGAACTTCGTCAAGTTCGACTTTAGAGGCAACAGTTCCTTCACTAAGGAACTCCTTTTCTAAAAAGATTGCCTTAAGGCTGACAACACCTTTTGCTCATCAGCAAGGTAGAAATAATACCCTTTGGTCTCTTTTGGGTACCCTATAAAATTACACTTGTCAGACCTAGGTCCAAGCTTGTCTGTAATTAAACGTTTAACGTAAGCCGGACACCCCCAAACCCTAAGGTGCGAGAGTACTGGCTTACGTCCTATCCATATCTCATATGGCATTTTGGCTACAGACTTACTCGAAACTCTATTTAGAAGGTAACAAGCCGATTCGAGCGCATATCCCCAGAGGGAGATCGACAGACCAGCAAACCCCATCATGGATCGAACTATGTCTAACAGGGTCCGATTCCTCCTTTCAGACACACCATTATGCTGTGGTGTTCCAGGAGGAGTCCACTGAAAGAGAATCCCATTCTCCCCTAGATACGTCAGAAACTCATTGGAAAGGTATTCACCTCTTCGATCAGATCGAAGAGTTTTAATACACTTCCCAGTTTGTTTTTCTACCTCATTTCGGAATAGTTTGAACATTTCAAATGATTCCGACTTATGCTTCATTAAATAGACATACCCATACCTAGATAGGTCGTCTGTGAAGGTTATGAAGTAGAAAAATCCACCTCTTGCACTTGAGCTCATGGGTCCACATACATCAGAATGTACCAGACCTAAGAGTTCACTGGCTCGCTCACCTTTTTCAATAAAAGGTGACTTGGTCATCTTTCCAAGAAGACAGGACTCACAGGTTGGAAGTGATTCACAATCACTAACTTCAAGAATTCCTTCTTGAGCCAACCTGTTTATCCTGTTCTTATTGATATGACCTAGCCTACAGTGCCAAAGGTAGACTTCTGACACATTATCTATTCTAGAGCGTTTACCGAATTTTTGAACCACATTAACAGGCTGTGATAGTAAGTAAATTCTATTATTTAATTGTCCAACAAATATTGTAACACCATTCAAAATGATATTGCAAATATTTCCTTTTATTAAAAAATCATAACCGTACATGGCCAAAAGGCCTACAGAAATAATATTTAATAAAAAACTTGGACAATAGTGATATTCACTCAGAATTACATTACGAGAATTGATTACAAGACTCATGATTCCTAAAGCTAGAACTGGAACTTTGCTTCCATCTCCAACATTCAGGAACCTCTCGCCTTCATCAAATCTCCTACTGACCTGCAGACCCTGCATCGAATTACAAACATGATAAGGGCTTCCAGTATCCAATACCCAGGTAGTAGTATCACAAATCGAAAAGTTGCAAGGAGTTATCATATAATTACCTTGCTTCTTCTTTGGCCAGTTCGGGTCCAGGGAGGCAATGTATTGAGGACAGTTCCTCTTCCAATGCCCGTGCTTCTTGCAAAAGAAGCACTCCGCCTGGCTCTGGTCATGCTTGCGCTTCTTGGTCTGACCCCGTGCTACTGTCCCAGCATGAGATTGCACCTTCTTATTTTTCTTCTTCTTGTTCTTCTTCCCCTTCCCAAAGGGTTGACGACGAGAAGAAGACCCTTCCACTACATTCACCGACTCCTTATGGAGTTGGTGATCCTTCTCAAAGTTCTGCAGCAACCCCAATAATCCGTGGTAGTTTACTGCAGGCTTTGTCATTCGAAAATGAGTAAGGAATGGGAGGAAGGACTTGGGCAAGGAATTAAGGATCGCATCCTTACCGAGCTGCTCGTGCAGAGGAAAGCCCAATTTGCTTAGGCGCTCAATCATCTCGATCATATACAGTACATGATCAGTGACTGAGGCCCCATCCCTCATCCGAGCATTGAAAATAGCACAACTAGTTTTGTGCCTTTCAACGTCGTCAGGCGTGCCAAAGGAGTCGTTCAACATTTGAAGCATCTCCTATGGCTGGGCATTCTCAAACCTTCGGCTGAACTCGTCATTCATTGCTGCCAGCATAATACATCGAACGGTGGTGCGGTCATTGAGCCACTTCAAGTAAGTATCTCGGATCGCCTTACTAGCGTTCGGAGCTGGCTCCTCAGGTGCTGGATCCGTTACTACATAAAGGATCCGCTCATGCTCAAGGACGATTTTCAATTTTCGATACCAGCTATCGAAATTGGGTCCCATGAGCTTGTCATTATCTAATAATGACCGGAGTGACAGGGTAGTGGCCATAGCTGCTTAAAGGAAAACGAGACCTCTATTAGTACATAAATTAATACTAAAGACTTGGACTTTAGTCTAAAGTTTTTTCCAATATTTTTACGAACTGGTAGCCTCATCCTCCAATTCGAGAAATTACTTTAATTCCTTAATGGGTACTAGAATCCACACAGACTACACATGAGCCCAACTTTGGTTGGTCAACCCATGTACATCTATGGGTAGGTTCTTAACCAGTTGTTTCTCTAAACAACTTCTAGTAATTTATTTTACCCCAGAAACTAATCAGTAGGCTTTGGCCTCCACTGAAAAGATCTGGTTAGGTCCAACCATTAACATGACTTAATTTAGTGAATCGGACCAATAAATGATCAGGCCCGACTTTGGCCGGCCAACCTAACCACCATCAGAAAGACTCAATCAAATTATCATATTATGAATAATAATTCCATTAGCCAATGAGCACCAGGCCTTTGGGCCTCCAATGATCATTGAACTAATGGACTCATTATCATTCACTTAATGGGAGGCTATGACTTAGTTATCATTATAACTTAATCATTTTAGGGACCTAATAATTTTGAGGATTTTATTAAAGAATAGTAGAGAAGAAATCATCCAGCCAATTTCAATCCTCTCACTGACTTCACCAAGTCAGATTAAAAAGGATTTAATTAAAGCTGGCATTAGGAGCACCTAAATCAGTCATACTGATTTACCTAATGACATGGGTGAGCTCTAATCACCAAGTGATCTAATCAAAATCTAACTTACCAGATTGGCCAGGTAAGTGAGATCAGTGGTGGGGATTTGCCATTAACTCGTCAATGATCGAATCAATGCGAGTAGCTCCCGCTTAAGAACCACTGGTCAAAACTGCCGAACTTACCTTAGACACCAACCGGTTCATTAGTTTTAATTTTGATCAACTTAGTAAATAGAGCTCCACCGCGTAGCCATGAATTAAGTCCATCTTGGTCTAGTTAAAGACATGGACCCATTCAACTACAACTATTGAAGTTGAGTCTAGAGTATCCTTGACCTAATCTAATTCAACTTTTGATTAGATTTGACCAATTACTCCAATTCGTCCATTTTTTAAACTAACCTTAGGTCTAACCCAATTATGGACCTAATTCATCTAACCCATTGACCCAAAAGTTTATGCAATTGTCTTAGGTCTTAATTCACAATTCTAGACCTACTAGACAACACTTAATTCTTTTAATTAAGTACTTGGGCTGATGGGTCAGGGTTTGGCATTTCAAAAATAATTTTCAAATTTGAAAGATTTTATTTTCTGTTCACCAAATGTGTTAACTCATTTCACAAACGGGTCAGCACATTTCATAAACAGCAATTCTATTGCTCATTTCATAACAGAAAATAACTCAAAATAAATCATAAATTTTCTTTTAGATCTAATCTAACACATTCATGATAAATTTCTTAATTAAGTCCTTTCGCTGCTTCATCGGCATGGGATATAATTGCATCGGCACCCCTACCGCCATAGGAGACCCCATCGAATGGGAAGAGAGGGCCTTTAAACCCTACTTTTCTCCTATGACCGGACGGCCATGGCAACCAACCCAATTAGATTACTTGCTACTTGGATCATGTATATCTAAATATATAAATTTCAAAATTTAAATTTTGAATTTCAAATTTCAAATTTCAAATTTCAAATTTTAAATTTCAAATTTGAGATTTCAACCAAATTTCAAATTTCGAATTTTCAATCTTTGAATTTTAAATTTTGAATTTTGAATTTCAAATTTCAAATTTTAAATTTCAAATTTTAAATTTCAAATTTGAGATTTCAACCAAATTTCAAATTTCAAATTTTGAATTTTGAATTTCAAATTTCAAATTTCAAATTTCAAATTTCAAATTTCAAATTTGAGATTTCAACCAAATTTCAAATTTCAAATTTTGAATTTCAAATTTGAAACTTCTAACAAATTTCAAATTTCAAATTTCAAATCTTTTTGAATTTCGAATTTTGAATTTTGAATTTCAAATTTAAACTTATAGATTACACCTTAATCTACGCATGCATATGTATATCATATTCTAGAACCTGCTCTGATACCAATTTAAGCGAAAATTTAGTGCAGGGGCAAAATGGTAATTTTAAAACTTTTTCAAAATTACTATTTTACAGTGAAATTATTAATTAATCTCATTAATTAATACTAATTAACCCTACACTAGGATCTAAATATGATACAACAGCATGCATTTAAATTTGAAATTCAAATTTGAATCAGTAAACGTTTTACAGTACTGTGTTCAGAACACATCACCTTTTGCGGGTAGTCGATCACCGTAATCTGATCATCGTCGGAGGGCTCTGATCATCACGTCGTAGCCACCCAACTGTTTGGCCTCTGCGGATCGTCCACACGAAGCTCCCATCTGATCAGCTCCTCACGAATGCTAGTTCGTGATTTCACCCTTTTGATGGCAGATGTTGATCGAACTCCTTCGATCGATGTGTGCTGACTTCTCGGATGCTCCGGATCATCTGCACAGTTACTTGAGAGGCTGATGGATCTCTCTCTGAAATTTGGTGGACTCACGACACTCGTGGCACACCAATCTCACTTCCCGAACCCTAGGTAGAAACCCTAGGGTACACACCAAAAACCCTACGCCCAATTTTCTCTCTTTTCTTTCTTTTTCTCTCAGAAGGTTTCGGACCTTCACCTTGCGCAGAAGCCTTCCTCATGCCCCAAAGTTTCTCTCCTAATTTTTCTATGCACATCCCACCTTTCTCCTCTTTTTAAAACAACGTCGAACGTGTCTTATCCGCGTGAGAGGATAAAGACAAGAGGTTACACATTTGAATTCAAATCAAATTTGAATTCAAATGAAAACCAACTTATCCCTATCCTTTTGGGCGTGAGAAGAGAAGGGGCGTGGCTCTTTGTGCGTGGAAAAAGTTTCACGAGAAACCTTTTCTCGTGTAAGTAATGTGGCGCACAAAATGGATAAGGATGAAAGGGTAAGTGATAAGTTATCCATTCAAATTCAAACATGCTTTGAATTTGAATGGCTAACTAATTATTTTATCCATCCATATGGCGCACAAATGAGGACGTGGGGAAGGGTTTTGCATGAGAAAAATTTCACGAGAAGTTTCTTCTCGTGAATTCAAATGGGTGCAAGGAAGTTGGGTGACGCAGGGAATTTAAAACAAGGTGGTTTGATTCAAATTGAGCCAACCTAGTTTAAAATAGGTTGAGCACAATTAGACCAAATTAAACCCAACATAATTAGGCTTAATTAGGCTTAATAAAATTCTAATCAAATCAAGAATTAACTAAACCTAACCCCTGATCAAATCAGGGACTAAACCACCTTCGCGATTAGGTCAACATTTAACCTAATCGGGTCAATCCAAACTGAATCCAATTCAATTGGACTTGATCCAAAAATAATTACTCAATTAAATTGAGTTAATTAGTGATTAAATCACTAATTAAACCTCTCATAAATATTGAGTCCAAATCCGATGGGCAATCAGGCATCAGAGACCATCGATATGAAACCCTGATCAAAGAGTTCAAATTTCAAATTCAAAATTCGAAATTCAAAATTTTGACCCCGGTACCCAAAATGTGTGGAACTCATGATTAGAGAATCCTAATTCTCAATCATAGAGTTCCAGATAGATAAGACTCATAATCAGCCATCAGATCAGAAAGGAACCTCTAATGTGTGTGACCCCGCAGGTTCAAACCTAAGCCGGTAGCACAGGAACCAATTTCTGTACTAATCGAAGTGACCATCTAGCAATGGTACCCGACGACCGGATAGGTCGAATAATCGCAATCGCAACATTCAGAACCTACGTGAATATGGTTACCGTATAATTCATCCCTTTTGACCCCTGTGTTTAGGATGACTCAGAGTTAAACTGTCAACCCTGATGATATCATCCGAATCGTGCTCAACTCAATTAGTCCTGTGACTCCTCACTAGGACTACCCTGGCCAAGGTTTTGCTAAATTGAAACACGACTGTACACAGCTCCTAAACTGGAGTGGTCAATCCCATCTTGACACACGCACCGACAAGTCAAGTACTTGACTACACCCAGCAACCTTCCGTCACTGAATTAGAAATTCAGGTAGTCCAGTGCCTAAGTGCAGTGAGTTGCTTACAAGTCACCGTGGCGGTCTCAGGTCGGAGGGACATTTATACCCATATCCCATCGGAGCAAATCTTGACAGCAGAAATAGCTCCGGAGTTGGTCACGTTCAGTGCAGATGTACCATTACATCTCACCTGTATGCCATACCAGTGTCTCCACACTCTTTGGTTATGAGGACAACCAACCCATATGGCACACAACGACCTATGCTCGATAAATATTATCGTCCTTGGTAACAACGTATCATTTGGTCGCGAACATGTTTAAGGACTAAACGACAAATCCTCCTTTGTCGAGTCTAAATAGTCCTAAGGACTTCACCACAACACAGGAGTTCATTAGAAGATGAAACATTTGTGATGAAAAAATACCAAAATAACTTTTATTTATTTATAATTTATGTACTAATACAAAAGGAGCACAACCGTCAACAGGCTGACGATTGGCTTTGGGACACTATTCTCAACACTAACAAACTCTCATTTGTACTAAAGCCAATCTACAATATACCTGAGCCCCATCTTCTGAAGACAGGCTTCAGTATTTAGCTAGTTGAGTGACTCAGGCCCACCACATCCTATGTGGAGTCTACTCTCTGTACCTCCATATATTTTTATTTGAGATAATCGCGTATATTTCTGCTCTATGCATATGGATTTTTGGTAAGACCTTGGCTCCTTAGTGAGGACCATGGATCATTATCTTTGTACTATAATATCATAGCATCTAATGACATGATATCAGTTTGGCAACTATCATAAGAATCAGAATGCATCCCGCACATCTATAGCATATTCAGCTTCCATTAGTTGATTGCCTGAAATCCTTTCAATATACCGAATCAATATAACTCAAGATTACATACTGATGTAGACATTCTACCATCAGTATTAGTGTATCCTCCCACTCTTAGTTCTAATCCTTTTTCAAAGATGAAGAATAATTTCTTAGTGCTTCTCAAGTATTTAGGAATATTTTTCGTAGCAGTCCAATGCTCCCAGCCTGGATTTGACTAATATCTACTCGTGACTCTCACAACAAGATATACTAAGTACATAATATGGTATACACCCATGCCTAAGAGGATAATGGATCCCTCTTGAAGGTTTCAATGCTGAGCCCTTTCAGCACCTCTTCATGTACTTGTCTGTGAAAACTAAATATCCTTTTAGGATCTATCTCTATAGACTTTTATTTTCAGAATACAGGATATTTGACCTAGGTCTTTGATAAAAAAATTCTATATGCAACCATATCATAATCGATCTCAGTATGGGACCCTTCCACTGACCTTCATGTAACTATATGATTTTTTTTTTATTTTGATAAAATCAAATAATTTGATCACATCATTAAAATAACTATTCCAACTTCGAGATTTTAGGTTAAATCTATAAATGGATTTTCGTAGTGTGATCTCTATTATTAGAAGTGAAATCTATAGGCCACTTCAAATAGATACCTTCCAAAGATATCCATTTAGTAGGTCTATCTACACATCCATTTCTCGGGGTCGATGTACAACATCATCTCGTTGTAGTTTTCGGGATCATTCTTATATTCCCAATCTCCCTCGAGAAATACTTTCTCTGAATTTTTTGTAAGAATATCAAGTACCTTTCTAAAGGATAGAAGATCCTACTAGATCTATGAGGTGGAGGAGGTATTACATATACTGGCTCATCTTGAATAGGCTGTACAAGTCTTGTGACTCGTTGTTCTTTAGAGACTCTCTCTTTGAGTTCATCCTCTCACTGTTTTTAAAAAAATAGTATGATTGCTCACAATCACATTGTGAATCACTGAAAAAAGAAAGTGACATCTCAAATCCTTTTGGGATATCCCATCGATGAGCTCTCACAAATCTATCCTCTAACCTGTCCATCATATCATATCTCATATGATGTGGTGAAACCAACTTTAAAGGGAATCTAATTTAAATCTCAAAAATTAAACCTTGTTCCTAAAAAAATAATGGCTAAACTAGTGATGTTCATAATGGACCGAACCATATCTCATACAGCACCATTGCTCCTTATAGATACCCTATTGAGCTGAGGTGTACAAGAAGAATTTCATCATGAAACTATGTCATTTTTTTTAGATAATCGATAAATTTTCTATTTGGTATTGCATCCTCGATCTGATCGAAGTATCTTTAGGATTTTTTCGATTTACTTTTCTACTTCACATTTGAATTCTTTGAACCTTTCAAAGTCTTCAGATTTGTATCTCACATACATATACCTATACCATGATTGCTCATTGGTAAAGATGATGAAGTAGTGATAATCTCCTAGTCTGGCTCATCAAATGGGCCATGCACATCGTATGTGTACTAAGATAAGTATTTCAGTGGTCTTATCCCTTTGTCCCACAAAAGGATAGCTTGATCATTAATCCTCAAAGAGATGGTTCACAAACTAGACATGACTTAACAGTCAATGAGCCAAAAGGCCAATTTTTCTCCAATCGGCAAATCATTTCTTCTCATTCATGACCTAGCCAAAAGATGTTAGATGTATGTCCTAGAAGCCAATATAGTTGACACATTATAATAAATCTAGGACATAATTTTATACTTAATATATTGATTTGATCAATAAAAAGATAAATTTATTTTTCATTCAAGTGTGATGTGTCCTTGAATTATCCATGGAATTAACTTTCAATGCATATTCTCAAAGTATTGAGAATTAAAGATATGTATTTAATTTTTAAATACTCTTGGTTATAGGATCATCATCAGGATAGTGATCAATCCGGATAGACTGGCACATAAATCACTTTCTTTGGGATAGATGAGTCTCTGATCTACAGTGTAGAGATACTGAGCAATGAGTGCAGGTAGTTGTTAGAGAATAACTAGTACTGAGCGTGACCATACGAGAGATCACTTGGATTTTTACTCGATCTTCAAAGATCATCTCGATGCTGTAGTTGTGTGAATTATCTTTCGATCTGAGATTATACTACTGTCTACAGTGAGGCTGCTGGAGTTTGACTAACATATAAATATGGATATCAATGAGCCCTTATAGTAGATGTTGATGACAGTTAGTCCACTGTAGGGGTAGGGTGCACATCAAGATAGGATCTATCAACCTTGATAGAAAGGAGTAGTCCTATGAGATTTAAGAAGTTAAGTCTAAGAATCTGTAGCCACAGTAGTGTGATTGATAGAAAAATTTTTTTATAGAAGTCATAGCTAGACTTGAGCTAACCAAATCTATCATATGACGATGTTGAGGTTTGATGATTTGTCCATGACCTGCCATCTAGTCGAGACTCATGATAGAGGGACTGAATCATACGTTAACTACACCTAGAGATTTATTTCAGTTCTACTGGATTGTCACTACATACTACTAGGTATCATTGATAGATTGTGAGAGCTCACTAGGATTGTTCTGGATCGACAATCCTCAATGAGTTAGAATGGAATTGTTTCGATCCATTGAAAAGAGTTTCAATGATACTTTGATAGAGATCATTATATATCTCATTATCAGATAGAATTAAATCTATGAGGTCACACAATAAAAGAATTAAGCCTCGAATTAGCAATTGAGCTTATAAATTGTCAATTGGGTGCAGAGAAACTCGATTTGGTTCAAGATAACCTTGCTAGTACATGGTTAGACCCAATTTCTCTTTCTGTTTGGATTTTTTATTTGATAAGATAATTCAAACTTAATTATCTACTAATAATCTATATGAATAAGATTCATGAGATTCTAATTATTGGGTGTCTAAGATTTTGGATCAATTGAATTTAGGGTGCAAGTCCTAAATTAATTTTCTTGATAGTTTATCATTGGGCGCCACCTTGATTTGGCCAAGTTGGGTGTGTCCTATGATTAGAGGGCCTCTTGATCTTATATGGGGTGTCTCTTGGGTGTGTTTTAGGATGTGAAATAATAGGTGAAAGGGTCCCAATTGTTGGCGCTAAAGGGTCTCCTAAAGTAAGTTGGATAACTTAAATTATTAGAAAACCCAATGCAAGTAGGACTTGTATTATGAGATGGAATAGGATTCAATCCTCATGCCTATTTAAAGGGACCTCTCCTAAAATCCCTTGTGCATCCAACCAACACTCCACACATCACAAAGGAGACCCTCCATGCCCTCTCTTTCTCTCCCTTCTCCCCTTCCCTTGGACGTCCACATGTCCCTTTACTTGGGATGTCCCACATTGTTCCATGCCCAAAGCTAATTAGTCCCTCTTGTTCACTGGTTTCTACCTACTAGTAGGTCCCTCTTAGAGAAGAAAATTTAATTTCTAGAGGACTGTTTCAAGCTAATCCCAAGTGGATACCCGTAGAGGCTGAACATTTGTGTAGTTAAAAAAAAACTTCTTCTCTTTTAGATCCAGATTCAAAAAAAAAGATTGCGAAATAGGTATGTAATTGATCACCATCTGAATTTCAGCATATGTCAATTTCAGTACATAAACTAGATCCTTGTGGTTTTATATTTTTATTCATGTATGATTCAGATTAAAAATATTTTAATCTTATATTCTACTATGATGTTTAAAAATAAAATTTTGAAACACGCATACATGCCCCAAACCTTAAATTTTAATAGTGGTATCAGAGCCACAGGTTTCATATTGCTGAAATTGTCATACATATTTTGAAAAAGATTTTAAAATCTGATTTTTTTTGATACATGAGATATATAAATAAATTTTATAATTTAAAATTTAATTTTAGATTTAATTTTAGAACATATATTGTGAAAGCATGCATAGATCTGGATTTTTATCTAGAAAGAGTTCTAGTTCATGTTTATATGATACATAGATGCATGCATGAAACCTAAAATTTTATATAATCTAAATTTTGATTCATATATGTGATATATGATTACATATTTAGATTATAAATTTACTTTTGATATGATCCATGATTAGTATATGAGATATATGATATCATGTAGTAGATCTGAATTTTATTTAGATCTAAATTTTACATGCATATATATGATATATATTTGTATGTTAAATCTGAAAATTATTTTTATGATTTAAAACTTACTTTCATGTAAAAAATTTAAATCTAAAATTTAATTTTAGAATCTAAAATTTATGTTTGTGCATGAGAGTTTTGGTTATGGAAAAATCATAAATTAAGTCATATAATAGGATTGCATCTAAAATTTTTGATTTGAGTCATATAGGTCTAATTCGATTAAGTAATTAATCAAACCGAGTTAAGTATTGATTAGGATCAGATCAATTAAGTTAAATGATCATGCAATTATTATTGATTAAATTGATTGAGTCCCATATGTAGAATCAATTAACCTAAAGACCTAATTTGGCTCGATGGTTTGAGCCCGATTCGCTAGATTAAGTTAATCTATTCGGACCAATTGATCTATTGGTGTCTAAGATAAGTTAAATTAGATATGATTATTTAATTAGTTCTGTTTGCTTATCTGACCAATTTATTGGTGTCTAAGAAAAGCAACGGGAGACCCCTACCGATTTCGACTTATCTGGCCATTTGAAAAATTGGGTCTTAAATTGGATTGCTTAGTGGTTTGGTTTAGCCCATGTCAATTAGATCGATCATATGATGACTGATTAGATGAGACCTAAACTTAAACCTCTTCATAAATATTAAATCTATAGGTCTTCCATTGTTGTAGATGTGCGGGCGTGCTACCGATGTTGATTGTTCTCAGCTGGTCATAGTGGTTCAGTTACATCAAGAACATGCAATCACTCTATTAGCAATGAGTTGCTCCAAGATAAGGATGGGGTTGGGCCCAATAACTATTAGGTGAGGGATCCAATAACGGCCTTGCACCTGTCTGTGAATGGTGGGTCAGGCTTAACTAAAAAGTATGGACAATAACTGTTAGGTGAGCCCACATGACTTAGAGACCAAGTCGCTGCAATATGTTTAGAGAAATATTTGGGCAAAGAGTTACCTATGCATCAGTGTGCATGTTACCAATAACTATTAGGTGAGGTGCATGTCATCGATGGGACCGCAGTACCCACTAGGAATCCTTTATCGCATTAGGATTTTCATTTTCTTTCTAAGAAGTGGAGGGATCTGATAAATTAGTGGGAGTCATTGTTTGCATCTTAAAGTCCCTAAAAGTAAATATAATTATTAAGTACAAAAGTCTAACTTGAATCTCTATTCTTGTAGTTAAACAATTTCATCCTCAAACCCTCTAGCCTGCATCCTTGAAATCAATCGTTTGACCAATATTAATTACAAAGACTGGCTCAAAAATTTTAGGATTATTCTAAAATCTAAAAAACTAGGTCATGTACTCAATCAGAAAAACTATCCTACTGCTGAGCAAAGGGTTGCTTTTGAGAAGTGGACAGATGAAGACAGTCGGGTTAAGTGTTATGTGCTGGCATTTATGTCAAATAAGTTGCAAAACCAACATGAGTATATGCCTACTGCCAGGACTATGATCACTCATCTGTAAGAGTTGTATGATGGACAGAGTTGCATAGTACACTTTGAGGTGTCTAAAAGACTCTTCAATCTGAAGATGCACGAAGGACAGTCAGTCCATGAGCACTATATAACAGTGGTCAAGGACATTGACTAGCTTGGGAAGCTCGGGCTAGAAATATAAAAGAATTGCAGATGGATCGATCCTTCAATCCCTTACAAGTTCATATAGTCAATTTATTATAAATTTTTATATGAACAAGTTTGATTGTACTATACCCGAACTACTCAACATGTTGGTCACTACGGAGGGAACCTTGAAGAGTTCAAGGAGCACTGTTCTCACTATGAAGCGGACTTCTTTCAAGAGAAAGTCTATTGGGAAGAAGAAGGTAAAATCTGCTAAAAAGAAGAAAAAGGAGAATAGGCCAAAGAAGAAAGTTCCTAGCAAGGCCGAAGCAAAAGAAAAATGTTTCCACTATCATACTGAAAGCCACTGGAGGAGGAACTGCTCAAAATACCTGGAGAGTCTAAAGACCAAAAAAAGTGATAGACATTTTGAAGGTATGCTCGTAATTGAATCTAACTTTATGATTTCATCTACTTCTAGTTGGGTATTAGACTCTAGCTCGAGTCCTCATATATGTACCTCAATGTCGGGTCTGATAGAAAGTAGGAGGTTGAGGAAAGGTGACATGATCCTTTAGGTCGGCAATGGAGCAAAAGTTACTGCAGAGGCCGTTGGTACTTACTCTCTTCAATTACCGTCTGGTGCTAGATTAGATTTAAAGGACTATTATTATGTTCCTATAGCTAGTTAGAATTTGATTTTCATGTCTGTGCTAGTATAAAAAAATTTTGAAATTAGTTTTAACAAAAATTTTTATTTTATTTATTTATGAAATAAATTAGTTGTATGAGGTCTTTAATTGACGGTGTTTATCACTTGCATGTTGATGCGAATGTAAACTTAAACAAGCAAATAGTGAGTGCCATAGGCTAAAAGAGATCCAGAGATGAAATTAACTAGAAGTATTTGTGGCACCATAGACTAGGCCATATTGGAGAGGATAAGATAAACAAACAGGAGAAAGATGGGATCCTTGGCTCTCTTAACCCAGAGTCGTATTCAGCTTGTGAATCCTATCTTTGAGAAAAAAATGGTCAAGTTACTCTTTGTAGGATATGGGGAGAGGGCCGCTAAGTTACTTGCCCTGGTACACATTGACATGTGTGGGCCATTTGATGTGCAGGCCAAAAATGGTTATGCCTACTTCATTATTTTTATCGATGATTTATCTAAGTACGAGTATGTGTATCTCATGAAATACAAATCTGAGGCCTTTGAAAGGTTTAAAAAATTCAGACATGAAGTAAAAAAATAAATAGGCAAATCTGTTAAGGTTCTTCGATCTGATCAAGGAGGTGAATATCTTAGTCAAAAATTTTTAGAATATCTTAAGGACAATGGCATAGTCTCTCAATGGACATCTCCTGGAACACCTTAGCTCAACAGAATATCCGAAAGGAGGAACAGGATCCTATTAGATTGTTGAAATTCGAGGTTTGGTGCATACATATGTATTTCAAAAACTTTATTTTCTAAACACCGCAGTGAAGAATAAGATTAAAATACTTTTAATTTGAATTATGTATGCATGAAAACATAAAACCACATGGATCTATCTCATATGCTGAAATTGATATATGCTAAAATTCAGATTGTGAACAAATCACATACCTGTTTCGTAATCTTTTTCTTCGAATCTAGATCTGAAAGAGAAGAGGTTCTCTTTTAGCTATATAAGTGTCTGGCCTCTATGAGTATCTACTCGGGATCAACTTGGAACAGCCCTTTATAATCTGAATTTTGGTTCTCCCAAAATTTAGCCTGCTGAATCTGAATGAAGCTTGGATCATGATCAATGCTTGATCCTTCTCCTTGATCTTCTTCTTCTCCTCTTCTCTAGAGTTTCTTCTTGCTTTGTGCCACTATAAAATGTTAGCAATCAGCAAATTATGGGATGCCCAACACCTTGGATGTGGAACTCTTTGGAACTCGCATCCCAAGGGATGGGCGTGTAGAATGCCCAAGAGAGGGCATGGGGAGAGCCTTTGGGTGTGAGGGGCTGCTAGTTTTGATGCTCTAGAGACCTTAGGAGAGGTCCCTTTAAATAGGAATGAAGATTGAATCCTATTCAATCACATAATACAAGTCCTACTTGCATTGGATTTTCTATTAAATTAAGTTATCCAACTTACTTTAGGAGATTCTTTAGGCACCAACAATTGGGGCCTTTGCATCTATAATTAGGCACCTCAAAACACACCCAAGAGATGCCTCATAAGAGAACTAAAAGCCCTCTAATCAATGGATACACCCAATTTGATCAAATCTAGGTGGCACCTAAAAATAACTATCAAGAAAATTAATTAGGAACTTGCACCCTTAATTAATATGATCCATAATCTTAGACACCCAATAATTGAAGTCTCATGAATCTTATTCATATAGATTATTAGCAGATAATTAAGTTAGAATTATCTTATCAAATAAGTAATCCCAACAGAAAGAGGAATTGAATCCAATCATGTGCTAGCAAAGTTATCATGAACTCAATGGGTTTCTCTAAACCAAATTGACACTTCATAAACTCAATTACTTATTCCAGGCCTAATCCCTTTGTTGTGTCATCCCATAGGTTCGATTCTATCTGGTAGTGAGATATACAATAATCTCTGTCATTGTATCATTGAAATTCTATTCAATGGATCAAAATAATTTCACTCTAACTCAGCAAGGATTGTCGATTCTGAATGATCCTAGCGAGTTCTCACAATCCATCAGTGACACCTAGTAGTATGTAGTGGCAATCTAGTAGAACTGAAATAAACCTCTAGGTGTAGTTAATATGTGATTCAGTCCCTTTATCGTGAGTCCCGACTAGATGGCAGGTCATGGATAAATTGTCAAACCTCAACATCAGTCATATGATAGATTCGATTAGCTCAAGTCCAGTTATGACTTCTATAAAAACTATTTTTTATCAATCACACTACTATGGCCATAGATTCTTGAACTTAGCCTTTCAAATCTCATACGACTACTTCTCTCTATCAAGGTTGATAGATCCTATCTTGATGCACACCCCACTCCTACAATGGACCAACTGTTGTCAATATCTACTACAAGGGCTCATTAAGATCCATATTTATATGTCAGTCAAACTTCAGTAGCCTCACTGCGAGCAGCAGTATTGTTGGTGCAGAATTCTGTCGAAGCCAAAGTTGCTGTAGTCGAGATGACCGCGGCCACCGTCGGGACCTGCAAGGGAAGTCTAAACCAGAGTTGGGGGTGCTTCTGCAAGACCCTCCGATGCTCAAGTCAGTACTCTGCTTCAATAAAAATGGAGTGCTCGAGTGAGAATTTTAGTAGAGTTTTAGGGATAGAGTTTTTGAGCTTAGAGAAGAACGTATCTGGGGGTCCCTTTTTATAGACGGAGAGCATAATTAATTGATAGTGACATCTGTAACCGCCTGGTAGTGGACTGTTCAGAGCCGTGCAAAGTTTGTTACGGAGAGTAATGGCATCAGGAGTTGTTCAGGGCCACGTGGAGTTTGTTACAGAGAGTGGAGTGGTGTCCATTGTCGCGACTTGCCAGGGAGTGGTAGAGCCCGAAGAGTGGGGTGGTGTCTGTTGTCGTGACTTGCCAGAGAATAGTGGAGCCATGTAGAATTCATTACAGAGAGTGGAGCAGGGTAGTGGCCATTATCGCGACTTGCCAGAAAGTTCGGATCTGTCTGCTAGAGCTCAGCTGGGACATCTGATGGAGCAGAATGGCTTTCTATCCCGTCAATCTAGGAGAAGCTCAGATGTTTCCGAAGCTACTGACGAGTCTACTATTATCAGAGGCCTTGGGTGCTGAGGCTACAGCTGAGAACCATCTGCTGTAGAGACTCGGATGAAGACTTTCTATTGGCGAAGTCTGGTAGGAGTCCAATTGTTAGGGAAGTCTGTCTGAAGATTATCCGTTAGAGGAGTCTGGTTTCATGAGGAATCTAGTGGAAGGTCAGTCGGTGGTGGACTTCGGATGGCATTGGGGAGGCTCGTTTGCTGGAGGAGTCTGAGGGATCCAGAGGTGATCGATCGTTGTAGAAATCTAGCTGCTGGAGCCCATCCATTGCAAAAGCTCATCCAGAATCCATTCACTGTGGAAGTTCGGATGGAGTCCGATTCTTGCAAAAGCTCATCTAGAATCCATCCGCTGTGGGAGTTTAGACGAAGTTCGATCCTTGCAGAAGCTCATCCAAAATCCATCCGCTGTGGAAGTTCAGACGGAGTTTGATTCTTGCAGAAGCTCATCCAGAATCCATCCGCTGTGGAAGTTCAGATGGAGTCCGGTTTTTGCAGGAGCTCGTCCGAAATCCATCCACTGTAGAAGTTCGGATGGAGTCCGATTCTTGTAGGAGGCCGAAAGGAGGCTGCTTATTGTAGGAGCTTGACCGAAGATCGATTATCGTGGGAGCTCGGAGCAACGACCTGGCCGGTGGATCCTGCCCCATGGTAGAAGCTCGTTTGGGATCTGGCTACGAAGAAGTTTGGCTGAAGTCTACCTGTAATAAAAGTTTGGAAGAAATTTATTTACAGTAGAGGCTCGAATGGAATTTGCTTATAGTAGATATCTTGGGTAGACAGCCCGCTGTAGAAATTCGGAGTAGACCACTCGTAGTAGAAGTTTGGCTCTCGCGGGAGCTCGGTTGGGATCCGAAAGGGATTCGGAGAATAGTTGATTACTGTAGAAGGTCGACTGGCGGTAAGGCCCAGAGAGCTTTTGGGGTGGCCCGGTAGATGAATGCAGAAGTTCATTATCGAAAAAGTCTGGACGATCGAGGAGCTTCGGAGAGATGCCACACACAAGGTCGGAAGCCGGAAGAACCCTGGAAGGGTCGGTCTTTCACAAACTTCGACCGGGGGGTATTTTATACCCAACACCAGTCCCCCTACTTTCGAGTTCAGGTTTCGAATGAAGGAAGTACAGAGAAATTCTCACGACTGAAGTTGCTCCCCTCGATTTTCATACTCGATGGTAGCCAGATATTTTGACATTCGGCATGCTGGTACTAGAGCCTTTTCGAAAATGATTTCTTCTTTTTGGAATTTTCGTTGGAGCACTGCCCCAAGTACGATGCAATAATGGTTTTACTAATTGTCGGCCACCTTCAGCCGCTTGCCATGGCGAGTGAGCCACGCGGCGGTCATGGACTGGCCAGAAGAGTCCTGCAGTCATTATTGCTTCGGACCCCATCGCCTATTTAAACCCATCTCCCCCCTTCGGGGATTTCACTTTGCACGGGAGTTTCTTCGGTCCTTCCCTTTTGGCCTTAGGTGTCCTTCGAGTCATCCTCATCTCTGCATCCCTGCATCCCTCATACCAGCCTAGGTTAGCCCCAGAACTTTCTCTGCTTCCACGGCCCCGTTCATAGGCTGTGCCGATCATCCTTTATTGCAGATATGGGTGCGGATGCGGCTCGAATGTTAGCCCAGAGTCTCAAAGCCCACGAGCAGGAAGGCGCTGCAACTTTCGAGTCGGCGAAGAAGGCAAGGGTAGAAGAGATAGATCCGGTCGTATTTCACCTTGATCGTCCAGAGCCTGTGCTTAGTCACATCTTCGATCGTGAGTGCGTTCCGGTGTGCGTCATTGTGTGCAAAAACCTGACCTCAGAAAGAAGGTCATGCCCGCCGTCACTATGAGGGGGAACCTGACCTCAGAAAGAAGGTCATGCCCGCCATCATTGTGAGGCGCGGGAACCATGGTGCGGAAAAGATGGCGTCTACATATACTTTGAAGATAATACTGGAGTAATTGTTGAAAAGGGGGCTGGAAGAAGAAGTCAGGTACTTAAAGTAATCCTCGACGATGGCCGGAACCGAGAGTTCGAAGTCTGATGAAGCCGAGCTTCCTTAGAACTTTTCTCCTCTTTTTTTTTTTTCATGTATTCTTTTTCTTCTCTGGTCGTTTCTTTTTTTGTTTTTGGCCTTCAAGGATTTATAATGTGTACTTCACCAATGAAATGAAAATAAAATTGTCTATTACCTTGTCCATTCTGGTATTAAATGGTTGTTTACCGAACTTCCTTTGTCTTCCATCTCATTTGGCGTTGGTGTAATTTGTAATTCTTCATCTGTTCTTGCTTCGAGTCATCATTTACCAGACTTCTTTTGTCTTCCGTCTTGCTCGATGTCGGCGTTGTTTGAAGGTTTCTAGTTGTCACTGTGTTGATTCGCCCTTAAGGACTGGAGATTTTCGACAAGGGTTTTCTTCCTCATTGAGATGAGATCCCTTGTGCCTTTGATGTAGTTCATTTTTTATTTATCGCTGGTGTAGTTCGTCACTTTCCCTTTTCATCTCCCTCTTTTTTTTTTTTGGTGTTCGAGTGAGAGTTTTTCCTCTGCTCTTAACGGGGTCGTGAGAGCATAGAGGAGCCGTTGAGGAGGCTTTCCTCCCTGTCCGGTCTTGATTGACTAGGTCTTTATTTGTATCAGGATGAGGTTCTCCTCTTGCTCCCGACAGTCAATTTCAGCTCACGTTAGGATGAGGTTCTCCTTCTATTCCTAACAGGGCTGTGGGGGCACGTAAGGGCCGCTGCAAGGGCCTCTCCCCCATCCGATCTCTAAGTAACCGGGCCTTCGACTTTGCCCATGTTAGGATGAGGTTCTCCTCCTGTTCCTAACAAGGCTGTGGGGGCACATATGGGCCATTGCGAGGGCCTCTCCCCCCATCCGATCTACAAGAAATCGAGCCTTCGACATTGCTCATGTTAGGATTAGGTTCTCCTCCTGTTCCTAACAAGGCTGTGGGGGCGCATATGGGTCGTTGTGAGGGCCTCTCCCCCCATCCGGTCTTTAAGAAATCGGACATTCGACTTTGCTCATGTTAGGATGAGGTTCTCCTCCTGTTCCTAACAAAACTGTGAGGGTGCATATGGGCCATTGCGAGGGCCTCTCCCCCTTCGACTTTGCTCATGTTAGGACAAGGTTCTCCTCCTATTTTTAACAAGGATGTGGGGGCACATATGGGCCATTGTGAGGGCCTCTCCCCCCATCTGGTCTTTAAAAAATCGAACCTTCGACTTTGCTCATGTTAGGACGAGGTTCTCCTCCTGTTCCTAACAAGGCTGTGGGGGCACATATGGGCCGTTGCGAGGACCTCTCCCCCATCCGGTCTTTAAGAAATCGGACCTTCGACTTTGCTCATGTTAGGACGAGGTTCTCCTCCTGTTCCTAACAAGGCTGTGGGGGCACATATGGGCCGTTGCGAGGGCCTCTCCCCCCATCCGGTCTTTAAGAAATCGGGCCTTCATCTTTTCTCATGTTAGGATGAGGTTCTCCTCCTGTTCCTAACAAGCTTAGTTTCGATTGTATGAGAGAGTTACTTCCTGTCGTTGTAAACTCATGCTAAAAAAAAAAATGCAAGTATGAAACTTTTATTTAAGGCAAAGCTATTGGTAATACATTCGCAGATTTTCTGAATTCCATGGTCGTGGAAGCTCTGCTCCTCCGAGCTCTTTTAGAAAGTATGTTTCGGGCTGGGCCACCTCCTTAACTTCATACGGGCCTTCCTAGTTTGGGACAAGTTTTCCTTGATTCTGAGGTTGTGAGATAGTGGCTCGTTGTAGTACCAGGTCCCCCGCTCTGAAGACTTTGCTTTTGACCTGAGAATTATAGTAGCGGGCTACTTTCTGCTTGTAGGCCGCCATCCGAACTTGAGCTATTTCTCGCTTTTCTTCTAACAAGTCAAAGTTGGCCTTAAGATCCTGTGGGTTGTGCTGCTCATCAAATGCCACAACTCACGTCGATGGAAGCTTGAGTTCAATCGGGATCACGGCTTCTGTCCCGAAGGCTAGTGTAGGAACCAGATCTAGGGTTTCAGGGTTAGATCTTGAAACTTTTTCAAGATCATACAGCGGAAGACTAAAATAAATCAAAATTTATTTTCTAAAACTAGAGAATCCCTAGATCTAAGATCCTATTTCATAATTATTACATAGCATTAAATCAAAAATTAAAAAATATATATACAGCATGAACTACATGTTGATCATATCAACATGTTTCAATACTACATCTAATGTATGTATTAAATAATAGATCAGATCTATTACCTTGCAAGTTAGATGTTCTAACCTCACTGATCTGGGCTTGAGGATGATGTTGCAAGCCACATACATATCCGGCCTCTAGGAGTCATCCACACGAGCCCAAGAATCTCGATCAGAAGTCCTGCTTCAGGAAATCAGCACAGTATGCTAGTACTGCACTGATCCTTCTTTGATGGTTGATCAGGTGCCTCCTTCTTCTTAATTTGGACTCTTTCAAAGATGAAAAGTAGGAGGAGGAGTTTTAGATCTGAGACACTCTCAGAAAACTCAAGATGGAGGGAGGAAAGATATGAAAACAAACAACCCTAGAAGAAGACCCTCTTCTTCTACTCGTTTCTCTCTCTAGACATCCTATCTTGTGTCTATTATATCTCCATGACTCTAAGGTTTTTCTCTCTGATTTTTAGATGGACAAAAGGGATCTCAAATCTCTATCTTTACAAAAAATTTTATGAAGAAACTCATTTTATACAGAGAGATATGATAGAGTCCTTGTCTAGGTCAAATACCTAGTCAAGGCTTATCCAAACATGGCAAGATAAGGGGCGCCCAACTCTTGAGCACCTCCTCCTTATTTTCATGCATGGATCACCAACAAAAGATGCATAATATGTATCCTAAAAGCCATAAAAATTCCAAAAAAAATTTGGATAAATTTGGTGCAAAATTGAAAGAGTTTTGGATTTCTAAAACTCTATCTCATAGAATTCGAAATCCAAACTTATTCCTCTTTGATTTGATCCAAACCACCTTCCATGTAAGAAAGAAGAGAAAAAACCTTTTTTGAATGTGGGAGAGACCTGGGAGAGGGCTTTTGTCACACAAAATAAGAGGAGATTGGCATTGAATGAGAGAGAGGGCGTGGGGAAGGCTTATGTGGTGCAAGGTGGAATCCTAGTCTTACTAGGATTCTATCTTATGACTTGTTTTAATTTGGTTTCTCAAACCAAATCAAACCAAAATTAGATCAATCTAATTAAAATAGATATTAACCCAATTAAAAATTTAATTTAATCAGATTAAATTAGATTTAAATCTATTTTAATTTTCTAATCAAATTAGAAATTAGATTGACCCAAATCCTAGTTGAACTAGGACTAGTTTTTCCTTGCACTTGGCTTATCCAATAAACTAATTGGACTTGATCCAATCAAGCTCAAACTAAATCTAATTAAATTATATTTAATTAGACTTAATCTCAGCATATTGGCTTAATCAAATTAAGTCAATTAGCAATCAAATTGCTAATCGATCCTCCTGCAACACTTGCACTGGGTTAAATGTCAATCGTATTGATCATTTAACCCTAGAACGATTCTTAATCATTGATCAACCATCCGATCGGATTATGAACTCTAATGTGTGTGACCTCATAGGTCCAAATCTAAGCCAGTAGTATTGGAATAAATTTTTGTACCAATCGAAGTGACCATCTAGCAATGGTACCCGAGATCGGATAGGTCGAATGTGTAGAACAACATCCTTAGAACCCATGCGGA
Organism: Elaeis guineensis; assembly: GCF_000442705.2. Classification (NCBI taxonomy): domain Eukaryota; kingdom Viridiplantae; phylum Streptophyta; class Magnoliopsida; order Arecales; family Arecaceae; genus Elaeis; species Elaeis guineensis. The sequence continues at coordinate 40,975,650 of NC_026004.2, read as the reverse complement.
TATAGTTTTCATATAATTCATCCCCTTGACCAAAATGATCATAGGACACCCCAGAATTCAACTGTCAACTCTGATTAGGTTGTCCACATTGTATTTCAAAATATCAAATCCATCTGATGGATTACCTTGGCCAAGATTTTGCTAAATTGAAATACAGCGACTCATTCTTCTCCAACTCTTGGAGTGGTCAATCCCATCTCGATCACACTCTGACTTTGCAAGTACTTGACTGTGCCCAGAAGCCTTCCGTTCCTAAATTAAAAATTCAATTAGTCCAGTACCAAAGTACAGTGAGTTGCTTGCAAGTCACTGAGGCGATCTCAGGTCTAAGGGACACTTATACCTATATCCCATCAGAGACATTCTCGACAGTAGAATACTTTGGAGTTGGTTATGTTCAATGATGATGTACCAGTATATCTCACCTGTATGCCATACCAGTGTCTCCATACTCTTTGATTAAGAGGACAACCAACCCATATGGTCTACAGTGACCTATGCTCGATAGAAGCTGTTATCCTTATTAACAGCCTATCATTTGGTCGTGAACTGTTTTAAGGACTAATCGATAAATCCTCTCTTTATCGAATCTAAATAGTCTTAAGAACTTCATCATAATGATGGAGTTCATTTGAAGATGAAAGCTTATGATGAAAATGCCAAATATATTTCATTTATTAACAAATCAATTACAATACTTGGTTGCTCAACTGTCAACAGCTTGACGATTGGCTTTTTGGGACACATTTTTTAATAACTCCCACTTATCCTAAAGCCACTCGGTACAGTATCTAATACCCATCTTCAACTTGTGGTTGTCGAACTCCTTTATCGCAAGGGCTTTAGTGAAGGGGTCGGCCAGGTTCTCTTTTCCGTCGATCTTCTGAAGGTCGACGTCACCTCGATCCATGATCTCCCAGATCAGGTGGAAGCGGCACAAGATGTGCTTCATCCGCTGATGTGCTTTGGGTTCCTTCGTCTGAGCTATGGCACCAGTGCTGTCGCAGTAGAGCAGGACCGGACCATCGAGAGAGGGTGCTACTCCGAGCTCATTGATGAATTTTCTCAGCCACACAGCTTCCTTCACAGCATCCGATGCTGCGATGTACTCTGCTTCACAAACAGAGTCCGCCACAGTATGCTGCTTGGAACTCTTCCAGCAGATGGCTCCACCATTCAGAGTAAAGATATAATCCGACACGCTCCTGCTGTCATCATGGTCAGATTGAAAGCTAGAGTCTGTGAACCCCACAAGTTTCAGATCTGACTCGCTATAAACCAACCATTGGTCCTTAGTATTTCTCAAATACTTAAGGATGGCTTTAATCACTTTTCAATGATTTTCTCCAGGATCAGATTGGTATCTACTCACTACTCTTAGTGAGTATGCCACATCTGATCTTGTACATGTCATGGCGTACATGATAGATCCCATGGCTGAAGCATATGGGACTCTACTCATACGCTCTCTCTCTTCAGGAGTTGTCAGACAATCCTTCTTATAGAGAGAAATTCCATGGGCTATCGGTAGATAGCCCTTCTTGGAATTCTTCATGCTGAACCTCTTCAGCACAGTGTCTATGTACATAGACTGGGATAACCTAAGCATCTTTTTAGATCTATCCCTATAGATCTTCATTCCTAGGATGTAGGATGCTTCACCCAAGTCCTTCATGGAGAACTGTGATGACAACCAAACTTTTATTCCCTGTAGTGCGGGGATGTCATTCCCGATTAAGAGAATGTCATCTACGTATAAGACAAGGAATACCACAACTGGACTATTTGCCCATTTATAGATGCAGGGCTCTTCTCCATTCTTAATGAAGCCATATGTTTTGATCACCTTATCAAAATGCATGTTCCAACTCCGAGAAGCTTGCTTCAATCCATAAATGGATCTCTGAAGCTTGCACACCTTGGACTCATCTATGGATGTAAACCCCTCAGGTTGTATCATATACACCTCTTCAGTCAGCTCTCCATTCAGGAAAGCTATCTTTACATCCATCTGTCTGATCTCATAATCCAGATGGGTAGCTATTGCAAGCATTATCCGAATGGATTTGAGTATTGCCACAGGGGAAAATATCTCGTCATAGTCAATACCATAACGTTGATGATACCCCTTGGCGACCAGACGGGCTTTATAGGTCTCCACCTTTCCATCTACGCCCCTCTTCCTTTTGAAGACCCATTTACACCCAATGGGTTTAACCCCTTCAGGTGGGTTAACCAATGTCCATACATCGTTGACCTTCATGGACTTCATTTCGGATTTCATGGCTTCAAGCCATTTCTCAGAATCAGGTCTCTGCATTGCATCCATATAGGTGATCGGATCCTCATTATTCTCATCAAGTTCGATGGGATCACCATCCCAGATCAAGAAATCATAGTATCTGTCCGACTGATACGGTACTCTATCGGATCGCCTTAATGGTGCAGGTACATTGGGCTTCGGATCTGATCTAATCATATCCGACTCAAGTTCAGCTATTGGTGTCGGTCCTTCTACCTATTGAACTTCATCAAGTTCAACCTTAGAGGCAACGATTCCTTCACCAAGGAACTCTTTTTCTAAAAAAAAATTGCCTTAAGGCTGACGAACACCTTTTGTTCATCAGCAAGGTAGAAAAAATATCCTTTTGTCTCTTTGGGGTATCCTATGAATGAGTATTTGTCAGACCTAGGTCCAAGTTTGTCTATGACTAATCGTTTGTCATAGGCCGAGCACCCCCAGACCCTAAGGTGTGAAAGTGCTGGCTTACGTCCTGTCCATATCTCATATGGAGTCTTAATTACAGACTTATTTGGAACCCTATTTAACAGATAATAGGCCGATTCGAGTGCATATTCCCAGAAGGATATCGGCAAGCTAGAAAAACCCATCATGGATCGGACCATGTCTAATAGAGTCTGATTCCTCCTTTCAGACACACCATTATGCTGTGGTGTTCCTGGAGGAGTCCATTGGGAGAGAATCTCATTCTCTCCTAGATATGTGAGAAACTCACTAGAAAGGTATTCTCCTCCTCGATCAGATCGAAGAGTTTTAATACTCTTCCCAATTTATTTTTCTACTTCACTTCGGAATCGTTTGAACATTTCAAATGAATCTGACTTATGTCTCATCAGATAGACATATCTATATCGAGATAGGTCATCCATGAAAGTTATGAAGTAGAAATATCTACCTCTAGCACTGGTGCTCATGGGCCCGCATACATCAGTATGTACTAGGCCCAAGAGCTCAGTAGCTCTCTCACCTTTTCCAGTAAAAGGTGACTTGATCATTTTACCAAGAAGACAGGACTCACAGGTTGGAAGTGATTCACAATCACTGACTTCGAGGATTCTCTCTTGAGTCAACCTGTTTATTCTGTTTTTGTTTATATGACCTAGCATCCAATGCCATAAGTAGATATCTGACACACTATCTAATCTAGGGTGCTTGCCAATAGAATAGACTCTTATCAGGCTTGATCTTTTTGGTCTGGCTCTGCACGATGTCCCAGCCTGAACTTGCACCTTCTTCACTTTCTTCTTCTTGTTCTTCTTCCCTTTCTCAAAGGGTCGAGAACCAGAAGATGAACCTCCCACTAAGTTCACTGACTCTTTGTGAAGTTGGTGATCCTTCTCAAAGTTCTGAAGCAACCCCAGTAACCCGTGGTAGTTCTCTTCAGGCTTTGTCATTCTATAATGAGTGAGGAATGGGAGATAAGACTTGGGTAGCGAGTTCAGTATTGTATCTTTCCCAAGCTGCTCATGCAAGGGAAAGTCGAGCTTACTCAATCGTTCCATCAGCTCGATCATGTACAATACATGATCAGTGACGGAGGCACCATCCTATATTTTGGCGTTGAAGATGGCACAACTAGTCCTGTGCCTCTCCACATCATCGGGTGTGCCAAAGGCATCCTCCAACACTTGAAGCATGTCCTTTGGTTGAGCTGTCTCGAATCTGTGACTGAACTCGTCGCTCATGGCAGCCAGCATGATACAGCGCACCGTGGTCCGATCACTGAGCCACTTCTGCTAAGTGTCTCTGACTGTTCCACGTGCATTGGCAGCTGTCTCCTCAGGTGTAGGATCCATTATCACATATAGGATCCGTTCATGCTCCAGGACTATCTTCAACTTTCGGTACCAACTATCGAAGTTGGGTCCCACCAACTTATCATTGTCCAACAATGATCGGAGTGATAGGGAAGTGGCCATATTTGCACAAAGGAGAACCATAACCTAATTAGTAATTGATTCATTAAACCTAAAGATTTGGACTTTAATCAAAAGGTTTCTCCCACTATTTTATTCGAATTGGTAGCCTCTACTTCCAATTCGAGGAATTACCTTAATTCCTTAGTGGGTACTAGAATCCACTTAGACTGCACACAAGCCCAACTTTGGTTGGCCAACCCATGTATATCTAAGGGTAGGTTCATAACCAATTGTTTCTCTAAATAATTTTTAGTAATTTTAATTTTGCCCCAGAAACCTAATCAGTAGGCTTTGGCCTCCACTGTAAGGATCCGGTTAGGTCCAACCGTTAACATGATCATACTTGGTGTATCTAACCAACGAATGATTAAGCCCAACTTTGGTTGGCTCACCTAACCACCATTAAAGAGACACTTCCAAGTCGTTATATGATGATTGATAATTCCATTAGTCAACAAGCACCAGGCCTTTGGGTCTGCAATAATTATTGAGTTAATGGACTCATTATCAAACACCTTAATGGGAGGCTATGACTCAGTTATCTCCATAACTTTGTTATTTTAAGGATCTAATAATTTTAAAAGATTTAAATAATTTAGAGGATGAGGTCAGATGAACCAGCTTATCATGATCCTTCCACTGGCTTTACCAAGTCAGCTTAAGGGAGACCATTAAAAGGGCTGGTCTAGGAGCGCCTAAATCAGTCATACTGATTTACCTAGCTGACATGGGTCAGCTCGAACAGTCAAGTGATCCGATCAAAACATAATTTCATCAAGAGGCCAGGTAAGTTCGATCAGTGGGAGGGTCTGCCAAAGCTTGCCTTAGACACCATCAGAAATGGCTAGGTAAGCGGGCTTCCAATTAAAAACCACTGGTCTGGTTTACCTTAGACACCAACTGATTTAATTAGTTTCGATTAGATCAACCTAATAGTTCATTCTAGACCGCTTAGCCAAGAATCAAGTCCATTTGGTTCTCGTTAAAGACATGGACTTGACCAACTACAACTATTGTAATTGATCTAGAGAATCCTTGACCTAATCTAAGACAACAATTGATTAGATTTAGTCAATTCTCTAATTAAGTCCATCTTTAATCTAACCATAGGTCTAACCCAATTAATGGACCTAATTCTCACTAACCCATTAACCCAATGTGTTATGGTTTGTGTCTTAGGTTCTTCAATTCATAATCTTAGAACCTAATCAAACAACTTCTTAATTCTTAATTAAGTTTTGGGCTGAGTGTTGGGTTCGGCTTTTCAAAAAATAATTTTCATATTTGTAAAATAATTTTACAATATGATTCTATCAATCATATTGCATGTTTGATTCATAATCAAGATGCAAGTGAAATAAACATGAAACTACTTTAGATCTAATCTAAACAGGTTCATGTAATTGAAATAATTTTAATTTTAAATAATTTCTTTGCATAAAAAATATTAACAAAGAGATTTTATTTTAGATTTAAATATCTTTTAAATCTAATAAATTATAAATTTAATCTAGATCATATCTAACAAATTTATGATTAAAGATAGATCTACACAAACTAGGACAATCTTTGCACTGTAAGGGGTAAACCTTACAGCAGGACAACCTTGCAGTTCGTGATTGATCTAAAATTTTAATTTTAGATTTAATAATTAGATTATAAATTAGATCTAATTTAAGAAATAATCTAAGTATGTATAAATAATCATGTAATAAAGAACCTAGGCTCTGATACCAATTGTAGGAACCAGATCTAGGGTTTCAGGGTTAGATCTTGAAATTTTTTCAAGATCATACAGCGGAAGACTAAAATAAATCAAAATTTATTTTTTAAAATCAGAGAATCTCTAAATCTAAGATCTTATTACATAATTATTACATAGAATTAAATCAAAAATTAAAAAATATATATACAGCATGAACTACATGTTGATCATATCAACATGTTTCTATACTACATCTAATGTATGTATTAAACAATAGATCAGATCTATTACCTTGCAAGTTAGATGTTCTAACCTCACTGATCCGGGCTTGAGGATGATGTTGCAAGCCGCACATGCGTCTGGCCTCTAGGAGTCGTCCACACGAGCCCACGAATCTCGATCAGAAGTCCTGCTTCAGGAAATCAGCACAGTATGCTAGTAATGCGCTGATCCTTCTTTGATGGTTGATCAGGTGCCTCCTTCTTCTTGATTTGGACTCTTCCAAAGATGAAAAGTAGGAGGAGGAGTTTCAGATCTGAGATGCTCTCAGGAAACTCAAGATGGAGGGAGGAAAGATATGAAAACAAACAACCCTAGAAGAAGACCCTCTTCTTCTACTCGTTTCTCTCTCTAGACATCCTATCTTGTGTCTATTATATCTCCACGACCCAAAGGTCTTTCTCTTTGATTTTTGGATGGCCCAAATTCCTCTCAAATATCTATCTTCACCAAAAATTTTATGAAAAAACTCATTTTATACAGAGAGATATGATAGAGTCCTTGTCTAGGTCAAATATCTAGTCAAGGCTTATCCAAACATGGCAAGATAAGGGGTGCCCAACTCTTGAGCACCTCCTCCTTATTTTCATGCATGGATCACCAGCAAAGAGTGCATAATATATATCCTAAAATCCATAAAAATTCAAAAAAAAAATTGGATAAATTTGGTGCAAAATTGAAAGAGTTTTGGATTTCTAAAACTCTATCTCATAGAATTTGAAATCCAAACTTATTCCTCTTTGATTTGATCCAAACTACCTTCCATGTAAGAAAGAAGAGAGGAAACCTTTTATGAATATGGGAGAGACCTGGGAGAGGGCTTTTGTCACAAAAAATAAGAGGAGATTGGCGTTGAATGAGAGAGAGGGCATGGGGAAGGCTTATGTGGCGCAAGGTGGAATCCTAGTCTTACTAGGATTCTATCTTATGACTTATTTTAATTTGGTTTCTCAAACCAAATCAAACCAAAATTAGATCAACCCAATTAAAATAGGTCTTAACCCAATTAAGAACATAATTTAATCAGATTAAATTAGATTTAAATCTGATTTAATTTTCTAATCAAATTAGAAATTAGATTGACCCAAGTCCTAGTTGAACTAGGACTAGTTTTTTCTTGCACTTGGCTTATCCAATAAACCAATTGGACTTGATCCAATCAAGCCCAAACTAAATCTAATTAAATTATATTTAATTAGACTTAATCTCAGCCTATTGGCTTAATCAAATTAAACCAAATTAGCAATCGAATTGCTAATTGATCCTTCTACAACACTTGCACTGGGTTAAATGTCAATCGTATTGATCATTTAACCCTAGAATGATTCTTAATCATTGATCAACCATCCGATCGGATCATGAACTCTAATGTGTGTGACCTCATAGGTCTGAACTTAAGCTGGTAGCATAGGAATAAATTTTTATACCAATCGAAGTAACCATCTAGCAATGGTACCCAATGATCGGATAGGTCGAATGTGTAGAACAACATCCTTAGAACCCATGCGGATATAGTTTTCATATAATTCATCTCCTTGACCAAAATGATCATAGGACACCCCAGAGTTCAACTATCAACTCTGATCAGGTTGTCCACATTATATTTCAAAATATCAAATCCATCTGATGGATTACCCTGGCCAAGGTTTTGCTAAATTAAAATACATCGACTTATTCTTCTCCAACTCTTGGAGTGGTCAATCCCATCTCGATCACACTCTGACTTCACAAGTACTTGACTGTGCCCAGAAGCCTTCCGTCTCTGAATTAAAAATTCAGTTAGTCCAGTACCAAAGCACAGTGAGTTGCTTGCAAGTCACTGAGGCGATCTCAGGTCTAAGGGATACTTATACCTATATCCCATCAGAGACATTCTCGACAGTAGAATACTCTGGAGTTGGTCACGTTCAATGATGATGTACCAGTATATCTCACCTGTATGCCATACCAGTGTCTCCACACTCTTTGGTTAAGAGGACAACCAACCCATATGGCCTACAGCGACCTATGCTCGATAGAAGCTATCATCCTTATTAACAGCCTATCATTTGGTCGTGAACTGTTTTAAAGACTAATCGATAAATTCTCTCTTTATCGAATCTAAATAGTCCTAAGAACTTCATCATAACAACGGAGTTCATTTGAAGATGAAAGCTTATGATGAAAATGCCAAATATATTTTATTTATTTACAAATCAATTACAATACTTGGTTGCTCAACCGTCAACAGCTTGACGATTGGCTTTTTGGGATACATTTCCCAATAGCTAGGGCAAAGGGGGTCTCTCCTGTGAGCAATCTTTGAGTAGTTCGGTATGCCTATAACACATGATAAAGCTCGTCTGCCCAAGTTCCCTTTGCCTTTTCAAGTCTCACCTTGATACCTTGCAACAGAGTCCTGTTAGTCACTTCGGCCTCGTCGTTTGCCTGCGGATGGGCTACCGAAGTGAAGTTATGGGAGATATTCAGGTCCTCACAAAATTCGATAAATTTTGCCCCAGCAAATTGCCGCCCATTCTCAGTAATGAGGGTTTTGGATAAGCCGAACCTACAAACAATTGACTTCCAGACGAAGTCCTACACTTTAGCTTCTGTGATTTTTGCCAAAGGTTCAGCTTCGACCCACTTGGTGAAATAGTCTATTGCCACCAGGAGGAACTTCCGCTGCCCGGATACCATGGGAAAAGGTTCAAGGATATCCTTCTCCCATTGCGCAAATGGCCATGGGGAACTCAATGGTGTCAGTTCAGAGGCAGGTTGCCTTTGTACACTTGCATATCTCTGACACCGATCGCATCTTCTGACATATTCGATGGAGTCGTGGTACATGGTAGGCTAGTAATAGCCTTGATGGAGCAGCTTGTGGGATAAAGATCTGGCCTCCAGGTGACTTCCATAGACTCCTTCATGTACCTCTCTCAAGGTGAAGTCAGCTTCAGAAGGCCAGAGATATTTTAAGAGGGGCAAGGAGTATGACCTCTTGTATAGCTTGCTTTCGTAAAGGATATATCGGGAGGTCTGGTTCTTAAGCTTACGAGCTTCTTTTGCATCAGGAGTAAGGACCCCATCCTTGAGGTATGCAACCAGTGGGTCGATCCAACTGGGTTCATGGCTGATCTCCATCACAGACTGTGATTCTTCCATGCTTGGGCGCGTCAGAACTTCGAAGAAGACTTCCTTAGGCAGTTCAGTCAGAGCCAGTGTAGCCAGCTTGGAGAGAAGGTCGGCCCTGATATTTTTTGCTCTTGAGATCTGCTTGATGTCGAAGCTGTCGAAGGTAGGGATGATCTCCTTTATCTTTTCAAGATACTTGGCCATACTGTCCTCTCGAGCTTCATAATTTTCGTTGACCTATCCCACTACTAATTGAGAGTCACTATAGGCTTGAAGCCGATCTACTTCCAATTCTCTGGCGACCTTTAGTCCTGTAATCAGAGCTTCATATTCTGCTCCATTATTTATCGTAGAAAACTCAAAGCACAGTGAATACTTCACGATAATTCCGTCAGGATTGACCAAGATCAGGCCCGCGCCCATGCCTGACATGTTAGAGGAGCCGTCCATGTAGAGGGCCCAAAAACCATCAGGGAGATCAGCTTTTTCTTCAGGAGAGTTCGGCCGGAGCCCTAGGTCATCGACTCCATCTCATCCAAGCTCGGCCTCCTCCGGGATAGTGTATTCCACCACGAAGTCTGCTAGTATCTAGGCTTTTATTGTCGACTGAGGTTGATAGTCGATGTTGAACTTCGTGAGCTTGACTGCCCACTTTGCTATCCTCCTAGAGGCATCCGCTCGATGCAAAACCGCCTTGATCGGCTGGTCGGTGAGCAGTATTATGGTGTGTCTCTGAAAGTAAGGTCGGAGCCTCCGAGCTGCAATCAACAAGGTATAAGTTAGTTTTTCTAACTTAGTATACCTGGTTTCGGCATCTCTCAATACTCGGCTTATGTAATAGATCGGCCATTGAATTTTTGCTTCTTCCTTAATCAGAACTGCTGCAAGGGCCACAGGGGAGACCGCCAGGTACAGGAACAACTCCTCTTCAGGCTCAGGCTTTGCCAATAATGGAGATGAGCCGAGGTAGTTCTTCAGCTCCTCGAATGCTTGCTGACATCCAGGGGTCCAACAGAAGTTCTTCGACTGCTTGAGAGTCTGAAAGAAAGGCAGACACCGCTTGGCCGATCTTAAGACGAAGCGATTTAGGGCCGCTATTCTCCCAGTAAGGTGCTGAACTTCCTTTATTGACTTCGGGGTGGTCATTTCCTGGATGGCGTGAATCTTTTTCGAATTTGCTTCGATCCCGCACCCCGATACCATAAAAGTCCAAGAATTTTTTTGAGGTTACTCCAAAAGTATACTTGGCCGGATTCAGCTTCATCTTGTATTTTTGGAGGGCGCTGAAGGTCTCCTCAAGGTCGGCGACGTGGTTCATTGAGGATTTGCTTTTTATGAGCATGTCATCCACGTAGACCTCCATGTTACGGTCAATCTGCTCTTTGAAGATCTTGTTCACTAGCTGCTGATATGTTGCCCCTGCATTTTTGAGGCCAAAAGGCATGACCCTGTAACAATAAAGGCCACGGTTAGTAATAAAAATAGTTTTTTTTTCATCCTCTGGCACCATCTGAATTTGATTGTAGCCGGAGAACGCATCCATGAAAGTGAGAAGCTCGTGGCCCGAGGTTGCATCCACCAATTGGTCGATTCTGGGCAGAGGGTAACTATCCTTCGGACAGGCTTTATTCAGCTTTTTGAAGTCTATGCGCATCCTCCACCTACCATTCGCCTTCTTAACCAGGACCACATTGAAAACCCAGCTCGGATAGTTGACCTCTCTAATGAACCCGGCTTTCAGGAGTTTATCAACTTTCTCGGCTATTGCCATTTATCTTTCTGGTGCATGACTTCGAACTTTTTCCTTCGTTGGTCGGTGTTTGGGATCAACAGGCAGACGGTGTTCCATAACCTCGGCATCGATCCCTGGCATGTCTGCTGGAACCCAAGCAAAAACATCCGCATTCTTTTGTAGGAAATTAATAAGTTGTGTCCGCACTTCTTTCCCCAAGCTGGAGCCGATCTTCACCATGTTCTCTTCGTTCCCATCATTCAAAGGAATTGAGACAAGATCTTCCATTGGCCCACCCCGTTCTTCAGTCAGGTCATCACGAGTGTCCAATCCATCAATCGGACAGGGGTCAGGCTGACCACTTCTTTGTAGGGCTATATTATAGCAATGCCTTGCCAGGGCTTGATCTCCTCTAATTTCTCCGACCTCCTGACTGGTAGAAAATTTCAATTTTAGATGGTAGGTCGATACTACAGCTCGGAGGGCGTTGAGGTCGGGTCGGCCGAGAATTGTGTTGTAGGCAGACGACACCCTCACCATCAGGAAATCCACCAGTGCTTTGGATTGTTTTGGATACTGACTTGCAACTACAGTCATAGTTATTACTCCCTCCACTGGCACAGCATCGCCAGTAAACCCTACCAATGGGGAGCTAATCGGCCCTAACCGACCATCAGGGATGGATATTTTTGAGAATGCATCGTAAAATAAAATATCGATCGAGCTTTCACTGTCAACAAGAATGCGGCATACATCATAATCAGCAATATTTAAAGAAACCTTCAAAGTAGATGGGAAAGCTCGGCACAGGATGGCGTCTGGCGCACCATGGAGCAGCATCATTATCTGAAAGGCCTCCAGGTGGTCAATCGGATCTGAGGTCCCGTCGTAGCTTTCAAATTGGGGGAGCTTGAAGTTTGGTGGGATTGGTTCCTGCATGATCATTTGAGAGAAAGGAGGGTCAGTACAGATGTCCTCACCATAAGTAGGGGGAGCATGGCAGAGCTCTTCGATCCATCGGTTCATCTTCTAGAGCCTTCAATCCAGGAGGTCCTCTCGACTGTGAGTCTCGAGGGTCTTCTGGTAGAGTGAAGGTAGGGATCCTCCGGGAGTGGAATCATGATCAGACCAGGGGCTCTCCACCCTCAGATTCTCCTTTTCAGGGAGGACAGGATGACTGGCCCAAGTGGCCCATCCTACTGTCGGATCTTGGAACTCCGGTGATGCTCTTTCCAACTGCACTGACACCTACGGCTGTTACTGCTGCATGGCCTACACTGCTTCGGTGAGGCCTCTGACCTGCTGAACCAACAGGTCGAACTGCTCCATACCGACCGTCGTTGCCGGAGGAGAAGGAGAAGCCTGGGAAACTGGAGGCGAGGCTGAAGCCTGAGATCTGACCGTGGAGGTCGTGGATCGCCTGGTGGATGCCTTTCGGGGAGGCATCAGGTGAAGATCTAGTAGGGGAAGGAGAGGAGGACATCGGAGAAGATGACTGGAGGCAATCTCGTTGAGCACTCCTTCAAGAATAAGGGTATTGCGAAGACATGCTGCCCTTCCTCTAGTGCCAATTCTGTTGGTGCAGAATTTCATCGAAGCCAGAGTTGCTGGAGTCAAGATGACTGCGGTCGCCATTGGGACCTTCAAGGGAAGTCTAAATCAGAGTTGGGGGTGCTCTGGCAAGACCCTCTGACGCTCAAGTCAGTACTCTGCTTCAATAGAAATGAAGTGCTCGAGTGAAAATTTTAGCAGAGTTTTAGGGATAGAGTTTTTGAGCTTAGAGAAGAACGTATCTGGGGGTTCTTTTTTATAGACAGAGAGCGTAACTGATTGATAGTGACATCTGTAACCGCCTGGTAGTGGATTGTTCAGAGCCGTGTGGAGTTTGTTACGGAGAGTAGTGGCATCAGGGGTCATTTAGGGCCACGTGGAGTTTGTTACGGAGAGTGGAGTTGTGTCCGTTGTCATGACTTGCCAGGGAGTGGTAGAGCCCGGAGAGTTGGGTGGTGTCTGTTGTCGCGACTTGCCAGAGAGTAGTGGAGCCATGAGAAATCCATTGCAGAGAGTGGAGCAGGGTAGTGGCTATTGTCGTGGCTTGCCAGAAAGTTCGGATCTGTCGGCTGGAGCTCGGCTGGGATATCTGATGGAGTAGAATGGCTTTCTATCCCGTCGATCTAGGAGAAGCTCGGATGTTTTCGAAGCTACTGACGAGTCTACTATTGTCGGAGGCCTTGGGCGCTGAGGCTACAGGTGAGAACCATCTGCTGTAGAGACTCGGATGAAGACTTTCTATTGGCGAAGTCCGGTAGGAGTCCAATTGCTAGAGAAGTCCGTCTGAAGGTTATCCATCAGAGGAGTTCGATTTCATGAGGAATCTAGCGGAAGGTCAGCCAGTGGTGGACTCTGGATGGCGTTGGGGAGGCTCATCTGCTGGAGGAGTCTGAGGGATCTAGAGGCGATCAGTCTTTGTAGAAATCCAGCTGCTGGAGCCTGTCCGTTGCAAAAGCTCGTCCGGAATCCATCCGCTGTGGAAGTTCGGACAGAGTCTGGTTCTTGCAAAAGCTCATCTGGAATCCATCCGCTGTGGGAGTTCGGACAGAGTCTGGTCCTTGCAGAAGCTCGTCCGAAATCCATCCACTGTGAAAGTTCGGACGGAGTCCAATTCTTACAGAAGCTCGTCCGAAATCCATCCGCTGTGGAAGTTTGGACGGAGTTCGATTTTTGCAGGAGCTCATCCGGAATCCATCCACTGTGGAAGTTCGGATGGAGTTTGATTCTTGCAGGAGGCCGAAAGGAGGCCGCTTATTGTAGGAGCTCGATCAAAGATCGGTTGTCGTGGAAGCTCAGAGCAATGACCTGGCTGGTGGATCCTGCCCCATGGTAGAAGCTCGTCTGGGATCCGGTTATGAAGAAGTTCGGCTAAAGTCCACCTGTAATAGAAGTTTGGAAGAAATTTGTTTACAGTAGAGGCTCGAATGGAATTTGCTTACAGTAGATATCTGGGGTAGACAGCCCGCTGTAGGAATTCAGAGTAGACCGCTCGTAGTAGAAGTTCGGCTCTCGCGGGAGCTCGATTGGGATCCGAAAGGGATTCGGAGAATAGTTGATTACTGTAGAAGGTCGACTGGCGGTAAGGCCCAGAGAGCTTTTAGGATGGCCCGGTAGATGAATGCAGAAGTTCATTATCGAAAAAGCCCGGATGGTCGAGGGGGTTCAGAGAGATGCCACACACAAGGTCAGAAGCCGGAAGAACCTTGGAAGGGTCGGTCTTTCACAAACTTCAATCGGGGGGTATTTTATACCCAACAAGTATCATCTTAAGTCAAAGGACCAGTCATATAACTACAGCATCGAGACAATCACTGACGATTGAATAGAAATTCAAGTGATCTTTCGTATGGTCACGCTCAGTACTAGTTGTTCTCTAATAACTATCCGCACTCGTCGTCCTGTATCTCTACACAGTAGACCAGAGACTCATCTATCTCGAAGGAAGTAATTTGAGCATCAGTCTATTTGGATCTTTCACCGTCCTCATGATGATCCTATGATCGAAAGTATTTAGGAATTAAATATATGTCTCTAATTCTCAACACTTTGAGAATATATATCGAAACTAATTTCATGGATGATTCAAGGACACATCACACTTGAATGAAAAAGAAATTATCTTTTTATTGATCATATCAATATATTAAGTATAAAATTATATCCTAGAATTATAACAATGTGTTAGTCATATTGGCTTCTAGGACATACATCTAACAATCTCCTACTTGGACTAAAGTCAATTGACCATAAATCTAAATCCCATCTTCTCAAAGTGGACTTCTATTTTTGGTTGGCTCAACTGCTTAGTCAGCGGGTCTGTCACGTTATCCGCGGAGTCTACTCTTTGCACCTCCACATAAGATAGTTGCATATACTGCTGCTCTATGTGCTTGAACTTTTAGTGAGATCTTTGGCTTCTTAGCAAGAGCTATAGTGCCATTTGTCTTTGCAGTACTATGTCATGGCATGATATCCTGTTCTACAACTAACATTAGAGCTAGAATTCATCCTACACATCTACAGCATATTCAACCTCCATTGATTGAATATTCAGAACCCTTCTAATATATCAAACAAGAATACATCCTTGACTCGCAACTCAGAATCCCCTCCAAAGATTAAGAATAAATCTTTAGTTCTTCTTAAGTACTTAAGAATGTTCTTCACAGCTATCCAGTGCTCTTCGTCTGGATTTGACTAATTTCTGCTTGTGACACTCACGGTAAGGGTAATATCAGGTTGAGTATATAGCATGGCATACATGAGGCTTCCTATCGTCGAAGCATAAGAAATCCTACTCAAGCACTGCACCTCCTCAGATGTGATCGGATACATCATCCTGGAGAGACTAATACCATGTCTAAGAGGTAAGAGATCTTTTTTGGAGTTTTCTTTGCTGAATCTCTTCAACATTTTCTCTATGTACAACTTTTGTGATGGACCAAGCATCCATTTAGGTCTATTCCTATAGCTCTTTATTTCGAGAATATAGGATGCTTCCCCTAGATCTTTCATGGAGAATTTTTTAGACAACCATCTTTTGACCATGGTCAACATAGGAATGTCATTTCCAATAAAGAGAATATCATCCACGTACAATATGAGAAAGGTGATCGCACTCCTACTGACCCTCTTGTATACACAAGATTTTCTCCATTTTTTATGAAATCAAATGATTTGATTACCTCATCAAAATGATAGTTCCAACTTCGAGAAGCCTGCTTTAATCTATATATGGACCTTTGTAGCTTGCAGACTCTGTGATCACCATCACCAGACGTGAAACCCATAGGCTGCTCCATATAGATATCTTCCTCAAGATATCCATTCAGAAAAATAATTTTCACATCCATCTGTCAGATTTCATAATCATAGTAAGCCGCAACAGCAAGTAAAGTATGGATGGATTTCAACATGGCTACGGACGAGAAGATTTTCTGATAGTCAATGCCTTCACACTGACTATAACCTTTAGCCACAGGTCTAACTTTATAGGTCTCTACTTTACCATCGGCACCTATCTTCTTTTTGTAGATTTATTTACACCCAATGAGTATGATATCCTCAGGTGGATCTACTAAAGTTCAAACTTGATTCGGGTGTATCGAGTCAATTTCTGACTTCATAGCATCTAACCATTTCTCAGAATCGGTGTCAGACATCATCTCATCAAAGGTATTAGGGTCATCATTATGACCCCTATCTCCCATAAGGAATATTTTCTTTATTTCTTCTGTAAGCATACCCATGTATCTTTTAGGAGGTCGGGAGACCCTGCTAGATCTATGAGATGGTAGAGGAACATCAAGTAATGTCTCATGGACTATGGGTTCCTGAGGATCTATAGCTCTAGGCTCTTCAGAGACTTTCTCTTCAAGCTCCACTAGCCTCCCACTGCCGTCATCCTAGATAAACTATTTTTCTAAGAATACGATGTTTCGACTCATAATCACATTATGGTCTTATGGAAAGTAGTAGTATCCTATGGATTCTTTTGGATATCCTATAAAACGAGCTACAATAAATCTATCCTCTAACTTATCCGTCATCTATCTCTTGACATAGGCCAGACATCCTCAAGTCTTGAGATAACCCAGACTCGGCTTCTTATTGAACCATATCTCATACGGTGTGGTAGGAACGAACTTTGATTGAATCCTATTCAATAAGTGAATGGCAGTTAACAAAGCATGTCTCCAAAGAAATAAAGGTAGATCGGTGAAGCTCATCATAGATCGGATCATATCCAATAGGATCCTATTCCTCCTCTTGGATATCCCGCTGAGCTGAGGTGTTCCAAGAGGGATCCACTGAGAGACTATGCCGTTGTCCTTAAGATATCTCAAAAATTCTCAACTAAGATATTCACCTCCTCGATCAGATCGAAGAACCTTAACGGATTTGTTTGTCTGCTTTTCTATTTAATGCCTAAATTCTTTGAACTTTTCAAAGGCCTCAGACTTGTGTTTCATGAGATACATATACCCATAGCTAGACAGGTCATCGGTAAAGGTAATGAAGTTGGTATAACCATATCTGACCTCCACATCAAATGGCCCACATACGTCGGTGTGTACCAGGGCAAGTAGCTCTATGGCCCTTTCCCCATGTCCTATAAAGTGCAACTTGGCCATCTTTCCTTAAAGGCATGATTCGCAAGCTGGATACGGCTTTAGGTTAAGAGAGCCAAGCATTCCATCCTTCTCCAGTTTGTTTATCCTATCCTCTCTAATATGGCCTAGTCTATGGTACCATAAGTACTTCTGGTTAATTTCATCTCTGAATCTTTTTTGGCCTACGGCACTCACTATTTGCTCATTTAATTTCATATTCACATCAACATGTAAGTGATAAAAACTGTCAATTAAAAGACCTCGTGTAATCAATTTATTTTATAAATAAATAGAATAAAATTTTTTATTAAAACTAATTTTGAAACCTTCCTATGCTAGCATAGACACAAATTAAATTCCGACTAGCTGAGGAACATAATAACAATCTTTCAAATCTATTCTAATATCAGATGGTAATCGAAGAGGATAAGTACCAACGGTCTCTGCAGTAATCTTTAATCCATTACTGATTTGAAGGATCATATCACCTTCCCTCAACCTCCTACTTTCTATCAAACCTTGCATTGAGGTGCATATATGAGCACTCGAGCCAGAGTCCAATACCCAACTAGAAGTAGAAGAAATTGTAAGGTTAGATTCAATTACGAGCATACCTTTAGAAAGCTTATCATCTTTTTTGGTCTTTAGGCTCTTTAGGTATTTAGGACAATTCCTTCTCCAGTGGCCTTCAGCATAACAATGAAAATACTTTCTCTTTGCCTCAGCCACCTTTGGACCATCCTTCTTCAGCTTGCTCTCTTTCTTCTACTTCTTCACGGATTTAGCCTTCTTCCTTCCAGTAGATTTTCTCTTAGAAGAAAAGGTCTGCTTCACAATGAGAACAGTGACCCTTGAACCCTTCAAGGTACCCTCCATAGTGACCAACGTGTTCACAAGTTCGAAAATAGTGCAGTTAAATTTGTTCATATGAAAATTCACAATGAATTGACTATATAAACTGGAAAGAGATTGAAGGATCAGATCTATCTGCAATTCTTTTTGCATTTTTAGTCCGAGCTTCTCAATCTCTTTAATATCCTTGATCACTGTCATGCAGTGCTCATGGACAGACTGCCCTTCACGCATCTTCAGATTGGAGAGTCTTTTGGATACTTTAAAGCACGTAGTATGGCTCTGCACACCATACAACTCTTGTAGGTGAGTGATTAGGGCTCGAACAATGGGCATATACTCGTGCTAGCTTTGCAACTCGTTTGACATAGACGCCAGCACATAACACTTGACCCAACTATCTTCATCCGTCCACTTCTCAAAAGCAGATCTTGCTCAGTAGTAGGATGGTTTGGTAGCACTACGGGATCCTGATCGAGAACATGGCTTAACTTTTCTGAGGTCAGGACAATCTTGAGATTTTTGAGCTAGTCTTTATAGTTGGTACGAGTCAAATGATTGGTTTCAAGGATGCAGGCTAGAGGGTTTGAGACTGACATTGTGGTTTAACTACTAGAGTAGAGATTCAAGTTAGATTTTTGTACTTAATATTTATATTTGCTTCTAGAGACTTTAAGATGCAAACAATGGCTTCCACTAATTTATCAGATCCCTCCACTCTTCGAGAAGAAAATAAAAATTTTAATGTGACAAAAGATTCCTAGTAGGTGCTGCGGTCCCATCGATGATATGCACCTCACCTAACAGTTATTGATAACATGCACATCGATGCGTGGATAATTTTTTATCCAGATGCTTCACTAAGCATGTTGCAGCGACTTGATCTCTAAGTTATGTGGGCTCACCTAACGGTTATTGTCTATACTTCTTAGTTAAGCCCGACCCATCGTTCACAAGTAAGTACAAGGCCATCATTGGGTCTTTCACCTAACAGTTATTGGGTCCAACCCCATCCTTACTTTGGAATAACTCTTTGCTAATTGAGTAGTTACGTATTTTCGATGTAACTGAACCACTGTAACCAGTCGAGAATAATTAATGCCAGTAGCACGCCCGCACATCTACAACAGTAGAAGACCTATGGACTTAATATTTGTGGGAAGGTTTAGGTTTAGGTTACCAAACAAATTTGATCTTGATCTCCTCTAGTCTAACAGTTGGGGAAGGTGTTCCTAAGGTGCTTGCAGCCACATGGAGTTGTCTAGCCTCTACAGGAAGATCCACATATAGACAGGCACAGAGTAAGAACTTGGAGGTGCTAGCTTGTAAGTAACTTCGATAGCTGATTTGTTCTTCCTTCTTCAAGTACCTTGGACACTCCAAAGAAAGAGAGGATCAAGATGAGGAATAGAGGAGGAGGAGAAGAGGCTCTAAAAATAAAATCCAGCAAGGGATTGATCATGGGACATCTAAGAGAGAGAACCCCTTTTTATAGACTAGAAATTAGGTTTTTCTAAGGAAGGGCACTAAGAGTCGATGCCAAAACCTCCTTTTGGCATCCCAAAAAATTCTAAAAAAAATAGTAAAACATGGAGAAAGATTCTAAAGTCTGACATGCCAAAGAATTCTTCAATAAAAATAAGAAAAAAATAAATATATTACCAACAATATTCTATATATGAAAAATTCTTTTCCTAGTTTACCTCTTATCTCTAATTCGGATCGCATTCAAATTAGGCAAGAGATAATATTATGACTCATCAGCTATAGTCACCCACCCTTATTAGATCCTCTATCATGATACTAAAAATCATAACCCAAATCCAATTAGGCATGGAGAAATTGGCATGGATCCAGGGTGGCACAAAAGATAAGGATAGAATCTTAGTTGACAAGGACTCTTTATTTTCAATTCTGATTCTAATCCAAATCAAATTTGGATTGAACCCACTCATAAAAATAAACCTAATCCAATTATAAATCTAAATATCTCATCAAATTTCTAACCCAATTAGAAATTAATCAAGTCAAAATCCTGATCGAATCAGGATCAAATTTTTCTGGTAATCAGATTCGATCATATCAAACCTAATTAGAGTCGAATAGAGTCTAATTCAATTGGACTTGATTAAAAGCTCTTTGCTCAATCAAATTAAGTCAATTAGTAATCTAATTACTAATTAATTCTTTAAAAATAATAGAGTCCTAGTCCTAGTGGAACTGTCCCCAAGAGTCTTAGTCTGAGTAGGACTCTTCACCAGAGTCACAATCCAATTGGACTCTTCAGCCATCAGATCTGATCAAATCTTTTAATGCATGTGACCCCATAGGTTCGAACCTAAGCCGGTAGCATAGGAACAACTTCTTATACCAATCGATATAACCATCTTGCAATGATGACCCGATGACCAGATAGGTCGAAGTATTACAAAGCAACCTTCTAGAACCTACTGACGTATGGTTACCATATAATTTATCCCTTTGACCCAAATACTTAAGACGACCTAGGATTTAATTATCAATCCTAATTTAGTCGACCACATTATATTTTAACCTTTCAAATTCATCTCATGGATTATCCTGATCAAAATTTTATTAAATTAAAATATACTGATGCATATCTCTTACTAATTTAGAGGGATCAATTCCATCTTGACTCACACACTGACTTGATAAGTACTTGACTGCATCCAGTGAAGGGAAGCATGATGGTTTTATGCATGTATTTTTAAAATTTATTGTGAAACATACAGAGATTAAATAATTTAATCTACAATGCATGCATAGATCAAATCTAAAATCACTATACAGGATCTATGACATAAACTAATATGCATGTATACACATCTGAAATCTAGAATTTAGCAAGTATAGAACATATCTAATTTATATTTAGATCATATCTAAATATTAATTGAATTCAAAACTTTATATCTGAGCATGAATAGCAGATCATCATATCTGAAATCCATGATAGATGGTTCTTCATGATGCTTGGTAGCTGCACACGCATCCGACCTCTATTGGTATCCACACGAAGCCCTTGTGCTGATTGATCTCTCTGGGAGTGCTAGCTCATGAAGATCATGCATTGGCTGATCTAAGAAGAAATACAAAGATAAAGAATAAGAAGAGCCTCTCTATTTCTTTCTGAATCCACGCATCAGATCTCTACAATAGAGATCAAGAGAAGAACCCTTTCTTCTCAATTTTTCCTTGTATAAGAGAGAACCTTTCTCTCTTCCTTTTATACCTTTAAGAAAAATTTTTCTTCTCTAATTTTTTATGATAAAAATTAGATCTAATCTAATTTTTTATACTAAAAATTATAGAAGATCTTGAGTCCTAGAAGAATCCAAAAGAGAGACCCAAGAGAAAAATCATTCTTCTCTCTTCTTCTCCTTTTTTCTCCTTGATCTAGAATTTCAGGAAGCTCCAAATGTCCAACCAAAATTTTTTGGTATTTTTCTTTAAATTTTTATATTAAAAATCAGATCTAATCTGATTTTTATCTTAGAAAAAAATAAAAAAAAATCTGAAAGAAGAACTCCTTCAAGGCTGCGCACAAGAAAGAAGATCCTTCTTCTTCCTTAATCTTTCTCTCTTTGGGAAGAATATTTCTTCTCTAATTTTCTACTGTAAAACTAGAAGAGAAGCCTTTCTTTGATGCCTAAAAATTAGTAACAAACTCTCACAGAAATCTTTTAAAATAAGGAGGAGAAGAGGAGAGACAAGGTGCATGAGATATTGGGCATCCAACTTTTGGACGCCCCCTTCTTCCTTTTTTTTCTTTTGGGTGACAAGAAAGAGGAGAAGGGATGCCTCTTTCTTTTTCACGAGAGGAAGAGAGGGGGTGCACTTGGGCGTGAGAAATTTTTCACGGTGAAAGGGAGTAGGCATGGAGATATTTAAGCACATGGGGTTCTTCCAAGTTGGTTAAGTCCTATTCCAAGTAGGACTCAAGATCTTGATCAAATCCTAACTAATTCTTAGACCAAATCCTAACTAATTTAAAAATTAGTTATAACAAACTAACTAATTAGGTCCTAGCCCAATTATTAGGCTCCAATCAATTTTGGAATTAGTTAGATTAAAACTCCATTAATCCAGGGATTATTCTTGATGGATATCAGTGAAGCTATTTGATAATAGGGCTTGATCCAATCAAGCCTATTATCCAATAGAATTAGATCCAATCAAAATCTATATAAAATAATTGAATTCTATTCAACATAGATTTTAATTTGCATCATTGAGATTAATTGAAATAAGCCCTATTATTCAATAGGGATGCATCCAATCAATCCAAAACCAATCTAATTAAATCCAATTCAATTAGATCTAATCTAATTTCCATTGCTCAATCAAATTGAACTAATTAATAATCATATTGTTAATTAATTATTCTTCTAATTTATCAATCATTAGTAAATTATTTATTGTAACCTTTGTATAGTAAACTCTTCAACGATTCATAATCGTCGATCAGTTATTTGATCAGACAGGTACTTCTATGTGTATAATTCCATAAGTTCAAACCTAAATTGATAGCACAAGAACAATTTCTGTACTAATCGATGTAACTATCTAGCAATAGGATCTGACGTCTAGATAGGCTGAATGTATGCCCAGCAACACTCTAGAACCTATATGGATATAGTTATCGTATAATTTATCCCTTTAACACTTGATGCTCAAGGATCACTTTGAGTTAAACTGTCAATCCAAGAAGAGTGATCCACATTATGTCTTAATCTTAAAATTTTTGTGACTCCTTACTCGGATTATTTTGATCAAAATTTTACTGAATTGAAACACAATGATGCATCATCTTCAATTTTACTTGGAGCGATCAATCCCATTTTGACTCGTCCTCAGACTTCATAAGTACTTAATTGTACCCAAAAATTTTTCATCATCGAATTAAAAATTCAGATAGTCCGACACCAAAGCATAGTGAGTTACTTGCAAGTCACCAAGGCAGTCTCAGATCAGAGAGACACATATACTCATATTCCATCAGAGCATCCCTTGATAGTAGAGTACTTCAGAAGTGGTCACGCTCAGTGAAATATACTCCTACATATCATCTGTATGCCATACCCATATCACCACATATCTTGGTTAAGAGAACAACCAACTAAGATGGCATACAACAACCTACACTCGATACAATTATCATCCTTGTAGTAATTGTATCATTTGATCGTGAGCAAGATTTAAGAACCACACGATAATCCTCCTTTATCATTTTGGTAGTAGTAGTTCTAAGGACTTCATCATAACATATGAGTTCTATTTTGAAAAATATATTTCTTATAATGAATTTATCAAATAACATTTATCATATTATAATTTATATACATGTATTGAGTATAATCATCTACAACCTAGATGATTGACTTTAGGACATATTTTTCAACAACTCTCATTTGGACTAAAGCTAATCAAATCGATATCAAATACCCATCTTTCATTTGAGATCATCGAACTCATTAGATCCGATTGCCCTAGTCAATGAGTCGATCAAGTTTTCTTTTCAGTCGATCTTTCTAAGGTTGACTTTGTTTTGAGCTTATCAAACAAGATGATTACAATACAGAAAGTGTTTGGTTCACAGATAGAACATCAACTCTTCAGCTTGAGCTATGGCTCCAGTACTGCTGTCAATATAGAAAGACTAGACCATCAATGGAGGATGTCACTCCATGTTCGCTAATAAACTTCTATAACCAAACAACTTCTTTACTAGTATCAGATACCACAAAGAACTCCATATCAAAAATAAAACTAACTACTGAATACTGCATGAAACTTTTTCAGCATGTCACTCTTCTTTATAGGATAAAAACATAAGCCGACATAACTTTGTCATTTCGATCCGACTAGAAACTAAAATCAGTATTCCATAAGTTTTAAGTCAGATTCTCCATAAATGAATCATTGGTCCTTAGTACTTCACAAATATTTAAGGATGGTTCTAATAACCTTTTAAAGCTTTATGGAGAACAGAGATGACAACTAAGCTTTTATTCCCTATAATGTAGGGATGTCATTTTTGATTAAGAAAATTTTATCCAAACAACATAAAAAATATTTTTACAGAATTAATAGCCCATTTGTACATACAGGATTCTGCTTCATTTTTAATGAAGCCATATGTTCAAAATATATATTCCAACTCTGAGAAGCTTGATTCAATCCGAATGGACTTGAGGATTACTATAAGAAAATCATCTCATCATAGTCAATACTATAACTTTGATGAAATCTTTTAGCAATCAGATAGAATTAATAGGTCTCCATCTTTTCATCTGTGCCTGTTATCTATTTTAAAATTCACTTACACCCTATGGGTCTTACCCATTCAGGTGAATTAATGAATGTTCATACATCATCAATCTTTATGGATTTTATTTCAGATTTAATAGCTCCAAGCCACTTCTCAATGTTAGATCCCTGTATTGCATCCATATGGGAGATCAAATCTCCATTTCAAACATAGAAATTGAAGTATCTATTTGGCTGATATTATACTTTACTATATTTATTCAAGGATGCTTTTACATCAGGCTTCAAATTTGATCTAATCAACTCAAATTTTGTTGGTTTGTGTCAGAGTTGGTTCATCTACCTATCAAGCTTCACCAAGTTTGCTCTTAATGGCATCAATTTCTTCACCAAGGAGCTCCACCAAGGAACATCTCATATCCATCCGAAAGGTAAAAAAAATATCTCTAAAATAATTTTTATCAGATCAAGATCCAAACTAGTCGGTTTGTGAATATTTTATATGAGCTCGACACCCCAAACATCAAAGTAAGAGAATATCGAATTACCCAAGTCTATATCCCATATGGAGTTTTGGTGATCGATTTGCTCAGAATGTTCTTGAGCACATATCAAGTAGTCTCTAAAATATAACCACAGACAGATCCACAAATCCTATAGTAGATCAAACCATATCTAACAAGGTTCAATTTCTCCTTTCAGACATCCTTTTAAAAAGAGTGATGTCCCAGGAGAGGTCCATTAAGAGAGAATCTATTTTTCTTCAAGATATGTCAAAACTTACTGTAAAGGTATTCACTTCATCAGTCAAATCGATGAATTCTAATACTCTTTGTAGTTCATTTTCTATCTCATTATGGAATTGTTTGAACATTTCAATCGACTCAAATTTGTGCTTCATAAGCAAGACACACCCATGTCAAGATAGGTCGTTAGAGATTTAATAAAATAGTAAAACCCTCTTTTGGCACTAATATTCATGAGTGTAATGCATCAATATGTACTAAACTCAAAACATTGCTAGCTCATTCACCCTTTCCAATAAAAGGTGACTAAGTCAACTATGCCAAAAGTAAGCTTTAGTGACATTATCTAGTCTAAGGTGTTAGTCAGACGTGTATACTACACTAACAGGCTATGGTACTGAGTTTATATCATTTTTAATTATTCACTCATTATTGTAGTATCATTTACAATGATATTATAATAATCATACTTATTAACATCATCAATAAGATTGGACAATAGTGACAATCACTTAAAATGATATCTTTAGGATTGAGAACAAGCTCGATGATTCTTAATATTAAGACTGGAACAGACTTTCATATCTTACATTCAGGACTCTCTTATCATTTTTAAATCTTCTACTATCCTGAAATCTTTTATAACTATTTACAAATATAACTTATACTATCGGTATCCTATACCCTAATAGTAGGATTACCAATAGAGAAACTTCAAGGAGTTATCATATAAGTATATTGATAAATAATTATTTATTAATTTCTCTTTTAAGCCTATTTGGATTAGCTTGAGACTTTTTGATTAATAGCCTGAGACTTCTCTATGAGTCATAGTAAATTTGGATCAAATTTGATCTTAATCGGGTTCAAATTGAGTCTGAATCGAATCAAATTCGAAAAACTATCAAACCTGATCCAATCAAGCTTGAAATCTAAATCTGATTTGGATAATTAAATCTAATTAATATTAAATTAAATTAAGTTTAATTAAATTTAATTTAATTTAAATTAATTAAGACTTGATTCATAATTTAATCAGTTCAAAATAAATGACATATTTATAATTAAATCCCTACACTAACAATTAGCAGCTGCTAAAACTGTAACACTTATAAATTAGCAATTTCTAAAATTTAAGCTATCAATCTGATTGATAATTCAAATATGATTCAAACCATTGATCAAGCCATGCTCTTTTTATGTGTGATCCTTCAGATTCTATTCTATCTAGTAGCGAGATAAACCGTGATCTCCATCATAGTATCATCAAAACTCCTTTCGATGGGTTGGAATAATTTTGACTCACCTCAACAAGAATCATTGATCTGAAAATGATTCTAGTGAGTTCTCATGATCCACCAGTGATACCTAGTAATATATAGTGACAACCCAATAGAACAAAAAAGATGAATCTCAGGTACAGTTATCGTGTGATACAATTCTTCTATTATGAGTTCCAACTAGACGGAGGTCATGGAGAACTCATCAAACCCCATCGTCAGTCATATGCTAGATTGGCTCAACTCAAGTTCATTTATGAATCCTGTAAAAACTCTTTTCTAGTATTCACTTTTGCTCTGGCCAGAAGCTTCCAGAACTCAGTCTTGCGAATAGCATTGGACTACTCTTCTACCAAGATCGGTAGATTCTATTTAAGTGCATCCTACTCCAAACAGCGAACCTAAACCTATAATAGCTAACATACATAGCAAAGATTCAAATGGCTAGAGACCAAGGGAACGTGCAGTCAAACTAAGTAGCCTCGATGTAAATAGCCAACACACTGTAGGTCCAGTCACACCACTACAGCATTGAGAAAATCACTGATGAGTGAGTAGATATCTAAGTTGTTTCTCGTGTTAGTCATGCTTAGTGCAAGTTATTCTCTAACAACCACTTGCACTCTCACCCTATTGTCTTCACACCGTAGACTTAAGATTCATCTATCCTATAAGGGAGGTGATTCGTGCATCGATCTTGAATGGATTGATCACTATCCTCCGTAACGATCCTTTGATTAGGAGTATTTAAAAATTAACCACTAATGATGTATGTCTCAAATTCTCAACACTTTGAAAATATACAAAATCATCTTTGTTAATTTTTAGGATAAATCATGGACACATATGACATGATTGATTATCAAGACTGCCCATCAAGTATAGAATATGCCTTAGAAAAAGGTATGTGTCAGCCAAGATTGGCTTTTAGGGCACACATCTAGCAAGAATTTGATCCTGCAATCTCTCCCTGAATCATTTGCTTAGTTTGTTATGAATTATCACATGAACAAACTGAATATCTCTTTGCTTGAGCTATTAAACATGCTCAAAACAGCTAAGAGCCACATTAAAAAGGACAAGACTCCTGTTCTTCTTATGGGTAAGACCTCTAAGAAGAAATCATGTATGAAGGATTCAAAGAAAGCATTAAACCCTAAAGGTGGCTAGATGAAGAGGAAAGAGAAGAAAGCTTCTAGACAAGGTACCTACTTTCTCTATGGCAAGGCAGGACACTGGAAAAAGAATTACAAGGACTATCTTGCATCTGTAAAGGCTGGTGCAAACAATGCACCAAAAGATATGTATGAGATACATATAATTTTGTCATTAAGTTTTTCCAACTCAGACTCTTGAGTATTAGATACCGCCTGCAGTTCTCATATATGCAAGTCATTACAGGGGCTACAGAATATTAAAGTTTTGAAGAAGGATGACTTTGAGCTCTATGATACTGGAAGAGTCCATCCAGGCAGAAGCTGTAGGGATATATATCTTGAAGTTACCTTCTAGGAAGATCTTAGATCTAAAAAATTATTATTGTATGCCTAAGATCATTAGGAATATTATTTCTATACCATTGCTATTGCCATAAGAATTTGAAATAAATGCAAAGAGCAATAATTGCTCAATTTCTTTTTCTAATGAAATTCTCTATCATGGCATTTTTGATAATGATCTTCTGATTCTATCTTTTAATGACAATATATATCATGTTGATGAAAGCAAAAAATGAAAGAGAGATGATGTAAATAATACTTTGCTTTGGCATTGTCGACTTGGTCATATAAGTGAGACAAGAATTAACAAGTTATACAAAGAAGAGTTCTTTGATCCTTATAATTATGAATCACTAGAAACTTGTAAATCCTGTTTTATGGGTAAAATGATCAAGACTCCATTTAGTGGATATGAAGAATGGATAAATGAGTTATTAAGATTTGTACATAGAGACATATGTCATGCTATGACAACTGAAGTCAGAGGAGGATACTCTTATTTTATTACATTCACTGATGATTTATCTAGATTTGGATATGTGTATCTTATAAAATACAAATATGAAGTCTTTGATAAATTTAAAGAGTATTAAAGTATGGTCGAGAAATAAACTGAAAAATATATTAAAATTTTTTGATCTAATCAAAGAGGAGAATACTTATCCAATAAATTTTTAGATCATCTTAGAAAATAAGAGATTCTCTCAGAATGGTCCCCTTCTCATACACTACAATTAAATGGGGTAGGAGGAATTGCACTTTATTAAATATGGTACGGTTCATGATGTGCCTTATAGACTTGCTTATTTTCTTCTGGAGATGTGTCCTAGAGGTTGCTATATATATTCTGAATAGAGTACCTTCAAAATTTATGCTGAGCACTTCATATGAAATATAAAGATAAAAGAAGTCAAATCTTAAGTATCTTAAAATAAGAGGCTGTCCGTCTTATGTTAAAAAAAAATTTTGGACATAAGCTAAGTACTAGGATAGATAAATGCTTATTTGTAGGTTATCCTAAAGAGAATATGAGATACCTCTTTTACCACCTTACTGAACAAAAGATGTTTGTCAGTAAACAACCACTTTTATGAAAAAAAGTTTATCCTAGAAAGAGGCAATGGGAGAAAAATTAAATTTGAAGAAGTTCAGAACCTATAAGTAGAAGCACAAAATATTTTTCAACCAGAAGTACTCATTGATGAGGTACAATCACAAAATACACCTCCTCTCCGAAGGTCAGATAGAGTACAAAATGCACCTTTGATATATGGGTTCATTATTAAGAATAATAAAGCCCACATCATTGAGAATGGTGAACCTTTGATCTATATGGAAGCTGTTATGAGTAAGGACCCAAACAAATGGCTAGAGGCTATAAAATCCAAAATAGACTCAATGTACTCCAACCAAGTATGGACTTTGGTTGACACACCAGAGGGTATGACCCCTATTGGATGTAAATAGATCTATAAGAAAAAGATTGGAGTAGATGGCCAAGTCGAAACCTATAAAGCTAGATTGGTGGTTAAAGATTTCAGGCAAAAATAGGATATTGATTATGATAAAATATTTTCACCTATTGCCATGCTCAAATCTATATAGATTATGCTTATAATAGTAGCATACCATGATTATGAAATTTGATAAATAGACGTGAAGACCGTCTTCCTTAATGATTATCTTGAGGAAGAGGTTTACATGTCTCAGCTAGAAGGATTTATCTCAAGAAGGAGTACAAACCAGGTATACAAGCTTAAAAAATCTATTCATAGATTAAAGCTGGCCTTAAAAAGTTGAAACATCCATTTTGATATTATAGTCAAAGAGTTTGGCTTTATCAAAAATATGGATGAACTTTGTATGTACAAAAAGATTAGTGAGAGTGCCATTATCTTTCTAGTTTTATATATGAATAACATACTTCTCATTAGGAATGATATCTCAATGTCACAATCGGTCAAAATATAGCTATCAAGTAAGTTTTCTATGAAGAACTTGGGTGAAGCATCCTATATACTTGATATTAAGATCTATAGAGAGAGATCTAATAGGATGTTAGGCTTATCCCAGTCTAGGTATATAGACCTAGTGTTAAAAAGGTTCAGCATGGATGGTAGTAAAAGATGTTACTTACCCATGAGTCAAGGCATACATCTCTTTAAAAAGATGGCTCTTAAAACACTAGAAGAGAGAAATAGAATGATTTCTATTCCCTGTGCTTCAGTAGTAGGGTCAATTATATATGCTATGCTATGTACCAAGCTTGATGTTTCCTATGTCTTAGGCATAGTTAGTAGATTTCAGGCTGATTCAGGTGAGGATCATTTAAAAATAATAAAAAATATTGTTAAGTACTTAAGAAAAACTAAGAATATTTTTCTGGTATATGGAGGATCTGATCTAAAATTAGAAGGGTATTCTAACTCTAGTTTTCAATGAGATCATGATGATAGCAAGTCCACTTCAAGATACGTCTTTACTCTAAATGGTGGAGCAGTAATTTAGAAAAGTTCTAAGCAGTAGACTATAGCTGACTTAACCAATGAGGCAGAGTACGTAGCTACAAGTGAAGCCGCCAATGAAGCTATCTGGATGAAGAAGTTTATCACTGAATTGGGTGTCGTTCTTGAGATTGAGAATTCAGTACCACTTTATTGTGATAATACTAGAGCTATTGCTCAAGCAAAAGAATCAAGATCTCATCATAAATTCAAGTATATTCTAAGGTGCTTCCACCTCGTTTATAAAATAGTCGAAAGACAAGATGTGATCATTGAACGAGTAGATACAAAGAACAACATAGCAGATTCATTCACTAAAATTCTACCACAGCAGTAGTTCAATTGCTACCTTGATTGTATGGGAATATGCCCTAGAAACCAATCAAAATTTATATTTTGTTTGATTTTCCTTATAATCTTCCAAATACATGTAATTGATACTTTATAAATATAAGACATTTATTTTCATCATGTGCTGCAAATTACTTTTGTAATGACTATGATGAACTCCATAAATTAGGATAATTATTTTAGGATTATGATGAGATCATACTTATGAGACCTAAAATTCTAAAAATTTTGATTTAGAATATTTCTAGTCATAGAAACATTGAGTAGGGGATCAATGTTCTGGATAGACTGACACTTCTTATGTATACTCGATGAAAAGGGTGGCTGATCTCATAGGCTATTTGTGTGAGACACTAATATAAAGATATGGGTGCTCATTAGAGAATGAGTTCACTGAATTGATCCGATTTATAAAATATCTTATGAAATCAACTTACCCGTTAAAAGATATTTTCTTGTAGTAGGAGTTGTGCATGTAATTCTTTGACCTGAGACTACCATAGAACCTTATATATATGAATTCATATTTTGGTTCATACTCATTCATGACTTAGTCATGTACGTGGTGTTCTAGATATGGTAGATTGTATATGAAAATTATGAGTAGGTCAATATGGAATTGATCACTCTTGGTAAGAGGAGATCGCATCCTACTTGCTTTAATCGACTAATGATTCAAAAAATCTTTGATTAAAGTAGGATAAAAATTAGAAAGAATATTTAATATTTTATTTATCAAATCATCATTATAAGATTAAGAAAAATATGAATATGATATTGGATTTGACATGATTCTATATCCAGAGTCATATTCGGGATACAGATCGATCGCAGGATCAAATTTCATGATAACTTACCATTAAAAAATATTTTTGATATTTTTATTAAAATTTTATATCTTTCGAATAGGTATGATACATTGCTAGATGTCAATCTTGAATTGTAGATTTGATCGACTTAAAAAGTTTAATTCGATCACCAATTAGAAAGGGTTCTAATTGCTAAAATTAGGTTAGCTTGATTGGACCTAAATCTGTTAGATTGAATTCTAATCAAATCAGATCAATTTGCATCAGGACCTATTGCTGCTTAGATGTGCAATCCAATATTAAAAATTATGTCCTAAAGCCAATCATTTGACGATTGTACTAATTATAAATATATATGAATTGATAAATAATAAAAATTATTTAGTATTTTTTATTAGAAGAATACATCTTCTAACGAACTCCTATGTTGGAATAAAATTCATAGGACTATTTTGATCGATAAGGAAGATTTATCACATAGTCCTTAAATTGATTCGCGATCAAACAATATGCTATTACTAGGACGATAGCGATATCAAGTGTAGGTCGTTGTGTGCCATATGCGTTGGTTGTTCTTATAACCAAATGATATGGAGATACTAGTATGACATACAGGTAAGATATAGGAGTATATTATCACTGAATGTGATCAACTGTGGAGCATTCTGCTGTCAAGGATAGCTCGTGAAGGGTATGGGTATAAGTATCCCTTCGATCTGAGATCACCATGGTGACTTGCAAGCAACTCACTGTACTTTGGTGCTGGACAACTAAGTTTTTAATTCAGTAATAAAAATTTTTTGGATACAGTCAAGTACTTGTCAAGTCGATGTGTGAATCAAGATGAGATTGACCCCTCTGAATTAGTAGGAGATATGCATCAGTGTATTTTAATTTAGCAAAACCTGGACTCAGATAATCCATGTGATGGATTTAAAAAAGATTAAAATATAATATGGATGACTTATCTAGGATTGATAGTTAAATCTTAGATCATCTTCGAGTATTAGGATCAAAGAGATAAATTATGCGGTAACCATACGCCAATAGATTCTTGAATATTACTTCGCCATCATTCGACCTATCCAAACATCGGGTCATCATTGCTCGATAGTTACATCGATTGGTTTAGGAAGGTATTTCTGTGCTACCAACTTAGGTTGAAACCTATGAGATCATACTCAAAAGAAGTTTCTGATTCATTATATGGCTGATCAATGATTCAAAATCGTTCAAGAGCTTAATCGTTAATTTGATTGATGGTTAATCTTATGCAAAAATTGTAATAAATTAATTCATCAAGTATTAGTGAATTAATAAAAAATTAATTAGTAATTAAATTATTGATTAGCTTAATTTGATTGAGCAAAGAAAATTAAAAAAAATTTAATTGAATTGGATTCAATTAGGTTTCACCCGATTAGGTTATAAGATGACCTAATTGCTAAGAGAGAATTATCCCTGATTTGATCAGAACTTTGATCAATCAATTTTTAATTTAACTGAGATTTGATTAAAAATTTATGAGCCTAATTAAATTAAGTTTCATATATTTTATTTGGGTTAAACTAGATGTGATTTGGTTTGGATTCAAATAAGGAAACTAGGAGTCCTTATTGGAATAGGACTCTTCTCCCTGCGCCAACCCAGATTGCATGCCATATATCTCCACATGCAAAATTATTTTGTATGAGATTTTTTCATACCAAAGATTCTTTTACCTTATCTATCTCACTTCCAAATCTGATTTAGTTTTGATAAAAGAAAGGTTCTGAAGTTAGATTTTAAAATATTCCTTAGCAGGAGAATTTGTTTTCATCCAGATCAACCTCTCCATGCCAATAAATTTTTTTCTCTTTATTTGTGTGACATTTTGAAGAGAGTTTTCATATGAGATTAGTATTATCATAGGAAAATATGAAAAGGGATGTCTTATATTTTTTTGGCATATTTTAGGATGTAGAATTGTGAAAGGGGGTGAAATCCTATAAGAGTCCAAGATCACTAGGACTCTTCACCCGACCTCCTTACATGACTATAAAAGGGATTTTATAGTTTCTTTTATGTGTGCAAGATACCAGAAGAGAGCTCTTCACATAGTAGAAGTTTGGATATGGTTCATGGTGTAAAAAATATAGGGGAGGGTCCTCTTTCTTGGGGTATGCGCAAAAATCTAAATTTTAGATTTTTGGTTCTAAGGGTTTGGGAAGAGGAAATAAATTAGAAAAAAATTATTGTCTTTTTTATCTTTCTTCTACCTCTTCATCTCCTCTAGAAGTCTATCTTCAACCTTTGGAAAGATTTCAGAGATTTGAAGAAAGAATCCAGATCAGTCAAGAAGAAAGTCTTCGCGCGAGCTAGCACTCCCGAGAAGACCGATCAGATCGTGGCTTCGAGTGGATTTTTCATAGAGGCCAGATGTGTGTGCAGCTGTGAACAACTAGTAAGAATTCTTTCCACCATATTTCTTAGTGGTGAAGATTATTGCCCCATGATCAAGTATGGAGTTCTGAACTTAGATTAGAAGTAGATGTGATCTACTGCTCATATGCATGCATGCTGATTTTATCTTCAGATTATTTCAGATTTTATATGCAATATAATATATCATAAATTTTAGAGTAGGTTGATTTGATGATTAGATCATATGCATATTAAATTAATTTGATTAATCTAGTTATCTTTCACGATAATTTTTGTGAAAAAATTTCGAAATACATGCATGAAATCGCCTACGCATCCCAACAGTGGTATCAGAGCATAGGTTCATTATGACATGATTTATGTGTATATTAAATCTGAATTTTAATTTTATTTAGATCTAATATATGATATTTTGATCTAAATTTAGTTAATGATTAATCATATAAACTGACATAAGGTTATCCTGCTGTAGGGTTTGCCCTTTACAGTGAAAAGGTTGTCCTAGTTTGTGCTGATCCTTGATAAAATCTAATTTTATGTCATGCATGTGATATTTATGATCTAATTTAGATGTGATCTAAGATTATAATCAGATCTAATATAATTTAAATTAGATCTAAATTCAAGCATATATGATATGTGATTAGATTAAATGATCTGATTAGCAAGTATTTGGATTGGATTGATCAACAGGCCATCCGATCATAGGAGCAAGAAGGGTTTAAAGGCCCTCTCTTCCCATTCGATGGATTGCTTTTATAATGTGAGGGGTGCCATATGATTAGATCCCATGAAGAAGAACATGAAAGGAAGAACTTGTTTGCAAAATCTTAGATCTTGAAATCTTAGGTTTGTTGTATGTGATACAAAGTTGTATGAAAAATAAGGCATCTAATCTATATGATTAAAATTATTTTAATCATGACAAAATAAAATCTCGAATCATCAAAATTTTAGATATGATCTAAAAGCATTATAATTGATTTTATTTTAATATTATACAAGAATTTTTAGATCTAAAACTTTTTGAGAAGTACTCGCACAATTACTAAGCTGACTCAATTTTGATTTGAGTTGACCCAATCCCCTTATGTAGTCGGCTCAATGTTGATTGAGTCAACTCAGTTTAAGAATAAAAATTTTTTGCATAATATTTATTATATATTATTTATAAAATAAAAAGTTAAAATTATTTCAAATCATAACCTAAACCCATGTTGATGCTGAACTTAATTGAGAATTAAGTGTAGAATCGATTAGATCTAGAATTATGAATTAAAAATCTAATATTATTCACATAAAATATGGAGACATGGGTTAGCTCAAATCAGGTCCTCTTAATTGGATTAGACCTAAGGTTAAAATCAAAGAGTTAATGGACTAACTAGAAAAATTGATTAAATCTAATCAAATGTTAAATTAGATTAAATTAAGATTTCTCTAGAACTGATACAATAGTTATAGATGTCAAGTCCATATCTTTGATTAGACCAAATGGACCTTGATTGTAGCTTAGTGGTTAAATCCAAATCATTAGGTTGGTCAAATCAAAACTAATTAACCAATTGATGTCTAAGATAAATTTGGCATTTCGATCGGTGATTTTTAATTGGGAGCGGCTTATCTGACCATTTCGATGGTGTTTAAGGTAAGCTTAGTAGACCCTCCCACTGATCTCACTTACTTAGCCAATTTGATTAATTATGTCTTGATTAGATCGTTAAGTGATTCGAGTTGACCCTGTTGGGAATAGTATCCCAAAGCCAATCGTCAGTCTGGTGACGGTTGTGCTCATTTTTGTAATATACATGAATTATGAATTAATAAAAATTATTTTGATATTTTTCATCATAAAATATTTCATCTTCTAATGAACTCCTATGTTGTGGTGAAGTCCTTAGGACTATTTAGACTCGACAAAGGAGGATTTGTCGTTTAGTCCTTAAATCTATTCGCAACCAAATGATACATTGTTACCAAGGACGACAATGTTTATCAAGCATAGGTCATTGTGTGCCATATAGGTTGGTTGTCCTCTTAACCAATGAGTGTGGAGACACTGGTATGGCATACAGGTGAGATGTAAGGGTACATCTGCACTGAACGTGACCGACTCTGGAGCTATTTCTGCTATCAAGATTTGCTCTGATGGAATATGGATATAAATATCCCTCTGACCTGAGACCGCCATGGTGACTTGCAAGCAACTCACTGCACTTAGGTACTGGACTACTTGAATTTCTAATTCAGTGACGGAAGGATGCTGGGTGTAGTCAAGTACTTGACTTGTCGGTGCGTATGTCAAGATGGGATTGACCACTCTAATTTAGAAGCTGTGTACAGTCATATTTCAATTTAGCAAAACCTTGGCTAGGGTAGTCTTTGTGAGGAGTCACAGGACTGCTTGAGTTGAGCATGATTCGGATGATCTAATCAGGGTTGACAGTTTAACCCTGAGTCATCCTAAACATAGAGGTCAAAAGGATGAATTATATAGTAACTATATTCATGTAGGTTCTGAGTGTTGCGATTGCGACCATTCGACCTATCCGGTCGTCGGGTACCATTGCTAGATGGTCACTTTAATTAGTACAGGAATTGGTTCCTGTGCTACCGGCTTAGGTTCGAACCTGTGGGGTCACACACATTAGAGGTTCCTATCTGATCTGATAGCTGGTGAAGAGTCCTTCATGTCTGAGATTCTGTGATCAAGAATCAAGATTCTCTGATCATGAATTCCACACATTTTGGGTACCGGGGTCAAGAGTCCCACTGGTTTAGGACTCTTCGATCAGGGTTACATATCGATGAATTCTGATGCCCGATTACCCATCGAATTTGGACTCAATATTTATGAGAGGTTTAATTAGTGATTTGATCACTAATTAACTCAATTTGATTGAGTAATTAATTTTGGATCAAGTCCAATTGAATTGGATTCAGTTGGGTTTGTCCCGATTAGGTTAAGAGTTGACCTAATTGTCGAGATGGTTTGGTCCCTGATATGATCAGGGGTTGGGCTTAATCGATTTCTAATTTGATTAGGATTTTATTGAACCTAATTAAGCCTAATTAAGTTGAGTTTAAATTAGTCTAATTGGGCCTAACTTATTTGGTTCAATTAGGTTGGTTTAAATGATGAAACCACCTTGACCCATTCTCCCTGCGCCACCTCACTTCCACTGCGCCCATTTGAATTTGCGAGAAGGAAGTTCTCATAAATTTTTTCTCATGCAAAGCCCTCCTCACGCCCTACTTTAATGCACCTTATGAGTGGATAAGGATGATTGGTTGGCCATTCAAATTCAAAATAAAGTTTGAATTTGAATGAGCAACCAATCTTAGCGCCTTGACCTTATCCTCTTTTAACGCCCCATTTATTACACGAGAAAATATTTCTCATGAAATCACTCATGCACAAATTAAGCCATGCCCTCCTCTTCTCATGCCCTTAGTGGATAGGGATAAATTAGTTTCCATTTGAATTCAAAATTTGATTTGAATTCAAATGTGCAATTACTCATCTTTATCCTCTCACGTGGATAAGATGTTTGATGTTTTTTTAAAAGGAGGAGAAGAGTGGGGCATGTAAAAGAAGAAAAATTTTGGAAGAAAATCTGGGCGTGAGGAATCCTTGTGTGCAAGGTGAAGGTCTATATCCTTCCGAGAGAAAAAGAAAGAAAAGAAAGAAAAAGTGTGCACAGGGTTTCAGTGAGTTCCTCAGGGTTTCAGCCTGGAGTTCGGGAAGTGAGAAGGTGAGCTATGAGTGTCGTGAGCCCACCAAATTTTAGGAAGATCTTCAACATCCTCTGAAGCATGTCTACTGATGATCCAGAGCATCCAAAGAATCAACAGACATCGATCGAAGGAGTTCGATCAGCATCGACCGTCGAAAGGGCTCTACAACGAGCTAGCACTCGTGAGGAGTCGATCAGATTGAAAGCTTCGTGTGGACGATCCGCAGAGATCAGACATGCTGTGTGGCTGCATCGTGATGATCAGACTCTCTCGATGGTGATCAGATTACGACGATCTACTATCCGCACAACGGTATTGTATTCTGAACACATTACAGTAAAGTGTTTACTGTTCAAATTCAAATTTCAAATTTAAATGCATGCATGCTATATATCATATTTAGATCCTAGTGTAGGATAAATTTTTATTAATTAATTAGATTAATTAATAATTTTTACTATAAAATAGTGATTTTGAAAAGTTTTAAAATTACCATTTTACCCCTGCACTAATTTTGAAAAAGTTTTAAAGGCCCTCTCCTATTCGATGGGGTCTCCTATGGCGGTAGGGGTGCCGCTACAATTATATCCCATGTAGATGAAGCAATGAAAGGACTTAATTGTAAATGTTCAATTGTAAAATTTATCATGAATGTGTTAAATTAGATCTAAAGGAATATTCATGATTTATTTTGATTGAGTTATTTTCTGTTATGTAATTAGCAATAGGATTGCTATTTATGAAATATGCTGATCTATCTGTGAAATGAGTCAACATGTTTGTTGAACAAAAAATAAAATTTTTCAATTTTTTCAAATTATTTTCGAAAAGCCAAATCCTGACCCATCAGTCTAAATACTTAATTAAAAGAATTAAGTATTGTCAAGTTGGTCTAGAATTGTGAATTAAGACCTAAGATAATTGCATAAACTTTTAGATAGATTAGGTCCATAATTGGGTTAGACCTAAGGTTAGCTTAAAGAAATGGACTAAATTAGAGTAATTGGTCAAATCTAATCAAAAGTTGAATTAGATTAGGTCAAGGACACTCTAGACTCAACTCCAATAGTTGTAGTTGAATGGGTCCATGTCTTTAACTAGACAAAGATGGACTTAATTCATGGCTACATGGTGGAACCCTATTTACTAAGTTGATCAAATTAAAACTAATAAACCGGTTGGTGTCTAAGGTAAGTTCGACACTTTGACCAGTGGTTCTTAAGTGGGAGCTACTCGCATTGATTCGATCTCTGACGAGTTAATGGCATATCCCCACCACTGATCTCACTTACCTGGCCAACCTGGTGAGTTAGGTTTTGATTAGATCACTTGGTGATTAGGGCTCACCCATGTCATTAGGTAAATCAGTTTGACTGATTTAGGTGCTCCTAATGCCAGCTTTAATTAAATCCTTTTTAATCTGACTTAGTGAACTCAGTGGAAGGAATGAAATTGGCTGGATATTTTCTTCTCATCTATCCTTTAATAAAATCCTCAAAAATTATTAGGTCCTAAAAATGATTAAGTTATAGTGATAACTAAGTCATAGCCTCCCATTAAGTGAGTGATAATGAGTCCATTAGT
Organism: Elaeis guineensis; assembly: GCF_000442705.2. Lineage (NCBI taxonomy): Eukaryota > Viridiplantae > Streptophyta > Magnoliopsida > Arecales > Arecaceae > Elaeis > Elaeis guineensis. Next base: position 40,936,357 of record NC_026004.2, on the reverse strand, counting down.
TTAATAATCATTGGAGGCCCAAAGGCCTGGTGCTTATTGACTAATGGAATTATCATTCATAATGTGATAATTTGGTTTGAGTCTTTCTGATAGTGGTCAGGTTGGCCGGCCAAAGTTGGGCCTGATCATTTATTGGTCCGATTCACCAAATCAAGTCATGTTAATGGTTGACCTAACTAGATTTTTTCAGTGGAGGCCAAAGCCTACTGAGTAGGTTCTGGGGCAAAATTAATTACTAAAATTTGTTTAGAGAAATAACTGGTTATGAACCTACCCATAGATGCACATGGGTTGACCAACCAAAGTTGGGCTCGTGTGTAGTCTGTGTGGATTCTAGTACCCACTAAGGAATTAAAGTAATTCCTCGAATTAGAGGTTGAGGCTACCAATTCATAAAAATACTGGGAGAAATTTTAGACGAAAGTCCAAGTCTTTAGTATTAATAATTTATGTACTAATATAGGTCTGATTTTTCTTTATGCAGCTATGGCCACTACCCTGTCGCTTCGGTCATTATTAGATAATGACAAGCTCATGGGATCTAATTTTGATAGCTGGTATCGAAAATTAAAAATCGTTCTTGAGCATGAGCGGATCCTTTATATAGTAATGGATCCGGCACCTGAGGAGCCAGCCCTGAACGCTAAAGGGATGGTCCGAGACACTTACCAGAAGTGGCTCAACGACCGCACCACTGTCCGGTGCATAATGCTGGCGGCAATGAATGATGAGTTCAGCCGTAGGTTCGAGAATGCCCAGCCACAGGAGATGCTTCAAATGTTGAATGACTCTTTTGGCACGCCTGACGATGTTGAAAGGCACAAAACTGGTTGTGCCATTTTCAATGCTCGGATGAGGGATGGAGCCTCAGTCACTGATCATGTACTGTACATGATCGAAATGATTGAGCACTTAAGTAAACTGGATTTTCTTCTGCACGAGCAACTCGGTAAGGATGCGATCCTTAATTCTCTGCCCAAGTCCTTCCTTCCCTTCCTTACTCATTTTCGAATGACAAAGCCTACAGTGAACTACCACGGCTTGTTGGGGTTGCTACAGAACATTGAGAAGGACCACCAGCTCTATAAGGAGTCAGTGAATGTTATGGGAGGGTCTTCTTCTGGTCGTCGACCCTTTAAGAAAGGGAAGAAGAACAAGAAGAAGAAGAATAAGAAGGTGCAGCTGCATGCTGGGATGTCTGCACAGGGTCAGATCAAGAAGCGCAAGCCTGACCAGAGCCAGGAAGAGTGCTTCTTTTGCAAGAAGCAGGGGCACTGGAAGAGGAACTGTCCTCTATACATTGCCTCACTGGACCCGAACAGGCCCAAGAAGAAGCAAGGTACTTATATGATAACACCTTGCAACTTTTCCATTTGTGATACTACTGCCTGGGTATTAGATACCGGAAGTCCTTATCATATTTGCAATTCGATGCAGGGTCTGCAGGTCAGTAGGAGATTTGATGAAGGTGAGAGGTTCCTGAATGTTGGAGATGGAAGCAAAGTTCCAGTTCTAGCATTAGGAATCATGAACCTTGTAATCAATTCTCAAAATGTAATTCTGAGTGAATGTCACTATTGTCCAAGCTTTTTATTAAATATTATTTCTGTAGGCCTTTTGGCCATGTACGGTTATCAATTTTTAATAAAAAAAAATATTTGCAATATCATTTTGAATGGTGTTACAATGTTTGTTGGACAACTTAATAATGGAATTTACTTTCTATCATGACCTGTTAATGTGGTTCAAACCTTCGATAAATGCTCTAGAATAGATAATATGTCAGAAGTCTACCTTTGGCACTGTAGGCTAGGTCATATCAATAAGAATAGGATAAATAGATTGGCTCAAGAAGGTGAGAGAGCCAGTGAACTCTTGGGTCTGGTACATTCTGATGTATGTGGACCCATGAGCTCAAGTGCAAGAGATGGATATTTCTACTTCATAACCTTCAAAGATGACCTATCGAGGTATGGGTATGTCTATTTAATGAAGCATAAGTTGGAGTCGTTTGAAATGTTCAAACTATTCTGAAATGAGGTAGAAAAACAAATTGAAAAGTGTATTAAAACTCTTCGATCTGATCGAAGAGGTGAATACCTTTTCAATGATTTTCTGACATATCTTGGAGAGAATGGGATTCTCTCTCAGTGGATACCTCCTGAAACACCACAGCATAATAATGTGTCTGAAAGGAGGAATCGGACCTTGTTGGACATGGTTCGATCCATGATGGGGTTTGCTAGTCTACTGATCTCCATTTGGAGATATGCGCTCGAATGGGCTTGTTACCTTCTAAATAAGGTTCCGAGTAAGTCCGTAACCAAAACACCATATGAGATATGGATAGGACGTAAGCCAGTACTCTTGCACCTTAGGGTTTGGGGGTGTCCAGCTTATGTTAAATATTTAATTACGGACAAGCTTGGACCTAGGTCTGACAAGTGTAATTTTATAGGGTACCCAAAAGAGACCAAAGGGTATTACTTCTACCTAGCTGATGAGCAAAAAGTGTTTGTCAGCCTTAAGACAATCTTTTTGGAAAGGGAGTTCCTTGGTGAAGGAACTATTGCCTCCAAGGTTGAACTTGACGAAATTCGACAGGTGAAAAATCCAACGTAAGTTGCTGAACCAGATTTGATTAGATCAGATCCGGAGCCCATTGATCAAGCACCCTTAAGGCGATCTAGTAGAGTACCACGTCAACCGGACAGATACTATGGTTTCTTGGTTCGGGACGATGATCCTATCGAACTTGATGAAAATGATGAGGATTCGATCACCTACATGGATGCAATGCAGAGACCCGACTCTGAGAAATGGCTAGAGGCCATGAAATCTGAAATGGAGTCCATGAAGGTCAACGATGTGTAGACATTGGTTGACCCACCCGAAGGAGTAAAATCCATAGGGTGTAAGTGGGTCTTCAAGAGGAAGAGGGGTGCAGACGGAAAGGTGAAAATCTATAAAGCCCATCTGGTTGCCAAGGGATATCGTCAACGTTATGGTATAGACTATGACGAGATGTTTTCTCCTGTGACAATGCTCAAATCTATTCAGATTATGCTTGCGATAGCTGCCTATCTGGACTATGAAATCTGGCAGATGGATGTGAAGACAACTTTCCTAAATGGAGAGCTGGATGAAGAGGTGTATGTGATACAACCTGAAGGATTCACATCCACTGATGAGTCTAAGGTGTGCAGACTACAGAGGTCCATTTATGGACTTAAGCAGGCATCCCGGAGTTAGAACATATATTTTGATAGGACGATCAGGATGTATGGCTTCATTAAGAATGGAGAAGAGCCCTACATTTATAAGTGGGCTAATGGTCCAATAGTGGTATTTCTTGTATTGTATGTGGATGATATTCTCTTAATCAAAAATGATGTCCTTGCATTACAGGGAATAAAGATTTGGCTGTTGTCACAGTTCTCCATGAAGGATTTGGGAGAAGCTTCCTACATCCTAGGGATGAGGATCTATAGGGATAGATCTAAAAGGTTGCTTGGTTTATCCCAGTCTACATACATAGATACTATGCTGAAGAGGTTCAGCATGGAGAATTCCAAGAAAGGCTATCTACCGATAGGCCATGGAATTTCTCTCTCGAAGAGGGATTGTCCGACAACACCTCAAGAGAGAGAGCGTATGGGTAGGATTTCATATGCTTCGGCAGTGGGATATATCATGTACGCCATGACATGTACATGATCAGATGTGGCATACTTACTAGGGGTAATGAGTAGATACCAATCTGATCCATGGGAGAATCACTGGAAGTTTGTTAAAACCATCCTGAAGTATTTAAGAAATACTAAGGACCAGTGGCTTGTTTATGGTGAATCAAATTTGAAACTTATAGGGTTTACAGACTCTAGTTTCCAGTCTGATCACGGTGACAGCAAAAATGTGTCGGGATTTATTTTTACCCTTAATGGTGGGGCTATCTGCTGGAAGAGTTTCAAGCAACACACTGTGGCTGAATCAGTTTGCGAGGTGGAGTATGTCACTGCATCAGATGCTGCCAAAGAAGCGGTGTGACTGAGGAAGTTCATCACCGAGCTCAGAGTAGCACCCTCTCTTGTTGGTCCAGTTCTGCTCTACTGTGATAGCTCTGGAGCCATTGCTCAAACGAAGGAACCCAAGGCACACCAGCGGATGAAGCATATTCTGCGCCGCTACCATCTCATCCGAAAAATTATGGATCGAGATGACGTCGACCTTCAGAAGATCGATAGAAAGGAGAACCTGGCCGACCCATTCACTAAAGCCATTGTGGTGAAGGAGTTCGATGACTACAAGTCGAAGATGGGTGTTAGATACTGCACCAATTGGCTTTAGGCCAAGTGGGAGATTGTTGTGAATAGTGTCCCAAAGCCAATCGTCAGCCTGTTGACGGTTGTGCTCATTTTTGTATATGTACATGAATTATGAATTAATAAAAATTATTTTGATATTTTTCATCACAAAACATTTCATCTTCTAATGAACTCCTATGTTGTGGTGAAGTCCTTAGGACTATTTAGACTCGACAAAGAAGGATTTGTCGTTTAGTCCTTAAATCTGTTCGTGACCAAATGATACGTTGTTACCAAGGACGACAACGTTTATCAAGCATAGGTCATTGTGTGCCATATAGGTTGGTTGTCCTCTTAACCAATGAGTGTAGAGATATTGGTATGGCATGCAGGTGAGATATAAGGGTACATCTGCACTGAACGTAATCGACTCCAGAGCTATTTCTGCTGTCAAGATTTGCTCCGATGGAATATGGGTATAAATATCCCTCCGACCTGAGACCGTCACGGTGACTTGCAAGCAACTCACTGCACTTAGGTACTGGACTACCTGAATTTCTACCCCTGCACTATTTTTCCCCACACTTTCGATATCGAATATCTAGGTCGTATCATCGCAGATAGAGAAATCACAAGATGTTATCATATAAGCATCTTGTTCGGCAATCTTTTGCTGATTTCTTAGCCTGTTCGTGTCAAGGGACTCTGTCAGACTGGGTTAATCTTAGACTCTTTTACCAGTTCGAACTTATTAGCCCAAGCATGACTCTTTGGCACCTTCTTTTCTTTTTTCTTTCTTAAAAAATTATTGCCACACTAAAGATACATTTTCAGAGATGCGAAAGAACTCCTTTAATATTTAAAAATTTTCCTCCCATTGAGTATCATCGAATTTACAACTAAATTCATGTTCTTTGCTACTCTCAATAACACCACATGGTGATTTGATCATGTGGCTACTTCTGATAAGTGCCTTTGATCGCATCACATGTGTTGGATGTGAGAACTTCAGGTGCTGAATCTATAATTATATTTACGATCCATTTGTGCTCTAGAACTATTTATAACTTTCGATACCAATATCGAAGTTGGGTCCTATAAATCAGTCACTGTCTAACAGTGAATGGAATAATGGACATCTAGCCATAACTGAAAGAAAAATACAAGACCTCTATGTTTATGAATTGATTAAGCCTAAGATTTGGACTTTAGTCTCAAGGTTCTCCCACTATTTTATATGAATTGGTAGCCTCTACCTCCAATTCGAGAAATTATTTTAATTTTTTAGTGGGTACTAGAATCCACACAGACTGCATACAGGCTCAAGGATGGCTCGGATAATCCATATACATCTATGGATAGGTTCTCAATCAATTATTTTTTCAAATAATTTTTAGTAATTAATTTTATCCTAGATTTTATTTTAGTAGGTGATGGGCCTCCACCAAAAGTTTCAGTTAGGTCAAACCATTAACATGAACCTATTCAGTGTTTCTAACTAATGAATGATCAAGCTCGAGGATGGCTTGATCAATCCAACCATCATCAGATAGTACAATAGAGTCATCATATGATGAATGATAATTCTATCATTCAGAGAGAACACCAGATAGATGGTGCCTGCAATGTCAATCAAAAATAATGGATCCATTATTATTCACCTTAATGAGAGGCTATGATCTAGTTATCCTCATAACTAGCTTATTTTATGGACTTAATAATTTAGAAGATTTAAGAATCTATTTAGAGAAGAGATGAGAAGAGATAAATCAGTAAACCACAATCCTCCCACTGACTTCACTAAGTCATTAAATTAGATCAGGGTCAAGCTAGTTGAAATGGCACCTAGATCAATCACACTGTTCAATCTTAATGACATGGGTCTGTAGCGAAAATCAGTGCAGGGGTAAAATGGTCATTTTAAAATTTTTTCAAATTACTATTTTACAGTAAAAATTATTAATTAATCTAATTAATTAATAAGAATTTATCCTATACTAGGATCTAAATATGATATATAGCATGCATGCATTTAAATTTGAAATTCGAATTTGAACAGTAAACACTTTACTGTAATATGTTCAGAACACAATACCTTTGTGCAGGTAGTAGATCGCCGCAATCTGATCACCGTCGGGAGAGTCTGATCATCATGATGCAGCCATACAGTATGTCTGGCCTATGCAGATCATCCACATGAAGCACCCAATCTGATCGACTCCTCACGAGTGCTAGCTCGTTGTAGACCCTTTCGACGGCCGATGCTGATCGAACTCCTTCGATCGATGTCTGCTGATTCTTTGGATGCTTTGGATCATCAACAGACGTGCTTGAGAGGATGTTGAAGATATTTCTAAAATTTGGTGGGCTCACGACACTCGTAGCTCACCTTCTCACTTCCCGAACTCCAGGCTGAAACCCTGAAGAACTCACTGAAACCCTGCGCACACTTTTTCTTTCTTTTCTTTCTTTTTCTCTTGGAAGGATATAGACCTTCATCTTGCACACAAGAATTCCTCATGCTCAGATTTTCTCTCCAAAATTTTTCTTCTTTTACACACCCCACTCTTCTCCTCCTTTTAAAAAAATGTCAAACGTCTTATCCACGTGAGAGGATAAAGATGAGTAATTGCACATTTGAATTCAAATTAAATTTTGAATTCAAATAGAAACCAATTTATCCCTATCCACTAAGGGTGTGAGAAGAGGAGGGCGTGGCTTAATTTGTGCATGAGTGAATTCATGAGAAATATTTTTTCGTGTAATAAATGGGGCATTAAAAGAGGATAAGGTCAAGGCGCTAAGATTGGTTGCTCATTCAAATTCAAACTTTGTTTTGAATTTGAATGGCCAACCAATCATCCTTATCCACTCATAAGGTGCATTAAAGTAGGGCATGAGGAGGGCTTTGCATGAGGAAAAATTCATGAGAACTTCCTTCTCGTGAATTCAAATGGGCGCAGTGGAAGTGAGGTGGCGCAGGGAGAATGGGTCAAGGTGGTTTCATCATTTAAACCAACCTAATTGAACCAAATAAGTTAGGCCCAATTAGACTTATTTAAACCCAACTTAATTAGACTTAATTAGGCTCAATAAAATTTTAATCAAATCAGAAATTGATTAAGCCCAACCCCTGATCATATCAGGGACCAAACCATCTCGACGATTAGGTCAACTCTTAACCTAATCAGGTCAAACCCAACTGAATCTAATTCAATTGGATTGATCCAAAATTAATTACTCAATCAAATTAAGTTAATTAGTGATCAAATCACTAATTAAATTTCTCATAAATACTGAATCCAAATCCGATGGGTAATCAGGCATCAGAATTCATCGATATGTAACCCTGATCGAAGAGTCCTAAACCAGTGGGACTCTTGACCCCGGTACCCAAAATGTGTGGAATTCATGATCAGAGAATCCTGATTCTTGATCATAAAATCTCAGACATGAAGGACTCTTCACTAGCTATCAGATCAGATAGGAACCTCTAATGTGTGTGACCCCGCAGGTTCGAACCTAAGCCGGTAGCACAGGAACCAATTCCTGTACTAATCGAAGTGACCATCTAGCAATGGTATCCGATGACTGAATAGGTCGAATGATCGCAATCGCAACACTCAGAACCTACATGAATATGGTTACTGTATAATTTATCCTTTTGACCTCTGTGTTTAGGATGACTCAAGGTTAAACTGTTAACCCTGATTAGATCATCCGAATCGTGCTCAACTCAAACAGTCCTGTGACTCCTCACAAAGACTACCCTGGCCAAGGTTTTGCTAAATTGAAACATGACTGTACACAGCTCTTAAACTGGAGTGGTCAATCCCATCTTGACATACGCACCGACAAGTCAAGTACTTGACTACACCCAGCAGCCTTCCGTCACTGAATTAGAAATTCAGGTAGTTTAGTACCTAAGTGCAGTGAGTTGCTTGCAAGTCACCGTGGTTGTCTAAGGTCGGAGGGATATTTATACCCATATTTCATCGGAGCAAATCTTGACAGCAGAAATAGCTCCAGAGTCGGTCACGTTCAGTGCAGATGTACCCTTACATCTCACCTGTATGCCATACCAGTGTCTCCACACTCATTGGTTAAGAGGACAACCAACTTATATGGCACACAACGACCTATGCTTGATAAACATTGTCATCCTTGGTAACAACGTAAATATGATATATAGCTTGCATGCATTTAAATTTGAAATTCAAATTTGAACAGTAAATACTTTACTGTAATGTGTTCAGAACACAATACCTTTGTGCGGGTAGTAGATCACCACAATCTGATCACCGTCAGGAGAGTCTGATCATCGCGATGCAGCCACACAGTGTGTCTGACCTCTGTGGATCATCCACATGAAGCTCCCAGTCTGATCGACTCCTCACGAGTGCTAGCTCGTTGTAGAGCCCTTTCGATGGCCGATGCTGATCGAACTCCTTCGATCGATGTCTGTCGATTCTTTGGATATTCTGGATCATCAGCAGATATGCTTGAGAGGATGTTGAAGATCTCTCTAAAATTTGGTGGGCTCACGACACTCGTAGCTCACCTTCTCACTTTTCAAACTCCAGGCTGAAACCCTGAAGAACTCACTGAAACCCTGCGCATACTTTTTCTTTCTTTTCTTTCTTTTTCTCTCGAAAGGATATAGACCTTCATCTTGCACACAAGGATTCCTCACGCCCAGATTTTCTTCCAAAAATTTTCTTGCACACGCCCCACTCTTCTCCTCCTTTTAAAATAATGTCAAACATCTTATCCACGTGAGAGGATAAAGATGAGTAATTGCACATTTTAATTCAAATTAAATTTTGAATTCAAATGAAAACCAATTTATCCCTATCCACTAAGGGCGTGAGAAGAGGAGGGTGTGGCTTAATTTGTGTGTGAGTGATTTCATGAGAAACATTTTCTCGTGTAATAAATGGGGCACTAAAAGAGGATAAGGTCAAGGCGCTAAGATTGGTTGCTCATTTAAATTCAAACTTTGTTTTGAATTTGAATGGCCAACTAATCATCCTTTTCCACTCATTTGGTGCATTAAAGTAGGGTGTGAGGAGGGCTTTGCATCAGAAAAAATTCATGAGAACTTTCTTCTCGTGAATTCAAATGGGCGCAGTGGAAGTGAGGTGGCACAGGGAGAATGGGTCAAGGTGGTTTCATTATTTAAACCAACCTAATTGAACCAAATAAGTTAGACCCAATTAGACTAATTTAAACTCAACTAAATTAGGTTTAATTAGGCTCAATAAAATCTTAATCAAATCAAGAATTGATTAAGCCCAACCCCTGATCAAATCAGGGACCAAACCATCTCGACGATTAGGTCAACTCTTAACCTAATCGGGTTAAATCCAACTGAATCCAATTCAATTGGACTTGATCCAAAAATAATTACTCAATCAAATTGAGTTAATTAGCGATCAAATCACTAACTAAATCTCTCATAAATATTGAGTCCAAATTCGATGGGTAATCGGGCATCAAAATTCATCGATATGTAACCCTGATCGAAGAGTCCCAAATCAGTGGGACTCTTGACCCCGGTACCCAAAATGTGTGGGACTCATGATCAGAGAATCCTGATTCTCGATCATAGAGTCTCAGACATGTAGGACTTATAGTCTACAAGCATTAGGACTCTTCATTAGCCATCAGATCAGATAGGAACCTCTAATGTGTGTGACCCCACAGGTTCGAACCTAAGCCGGTAGCATAGGAACCAATTCCTGTACTAATCGAAGTGACCATCTAGCAATGGTACTCGATGATCGGATAGGTTGAATAGTCGTAATCACAACACTCAGAACCTACATGAATATGGTCATTCTTTTGACCTCTGTGTTTAGGATGACTCAGGGTTAAACTGTCAACCCTGATTAGATCGTATGAATCATGCTCAACTCAAATAGTCCTGTGACTCCTCACAAAGACTACCCTGGCTAAGGTTTTGCTAAATTGAAACATGACTGTACATAGCTCCTAAACTGGAGTGGTCAATCCCATCTTGACACACGCACCGACAAGTCAAGTACTTGACTACTCCTAGTAGCCTTCCGTCATTGAATTAGAAATTCAAGTAGTCCAGTGCCTAAGTGCAATGAGTTGCTTGCAAATCACCATGGCGGTCTTAGATCAGAGGGATATTTATATCCATATTCTATCAGAGCAAATCTTGATAGCAGAAATAGCTCCGGAGTCGGTCACATTCAATGTAGATGTATCCTTACATCTCACCTGTATGCCATACTAGTGTCTCCACACTCATTGGTTAAGAGGACAACCAACCTATATGGCACACAACGACCTATGCTTGATAAACGTTGTCGTCCTTGGTAACAACATATTATTTGATCGCGAACAGATTTAAGGACTAAACGATAAATCCTTCTTTGTCGAGTCTAAATAGTCCTAAGGACTTCACCACAACATAGGAGTTCATTAGAAGATGAAATATTTTGTGATGAAAAAATATCAAAATAATTTTTATTAATTCATAATTCATGTACATATACAAAAAAGAGCACAACCGTCAACAGGCTGACGATTGACTTTGGGACACTATTCCCAACAATCTCCCACTTGACCTAAAGTCAATCGGTGTAGTATCTAATACCCATCTTTGACTTGTAGTTGTCGAACTCCTTCACCGTAATGGTTTTAGTGAATGGGTCGGCCAGATTCTTCTTTTCGTCAATCTTCTGAAGGTCGACGTCACCTCGATCCATAATTTCTCGGATGAGATGGTAGCAGCGCAGAATATGCTTTGTCCGCTGGTGTGCCTTGGGTTCCTTCGCTTGAGCAATGGCTCCAGAGCTGTCACAGTAGAGCAGAACTGGACCAACAAGGGAGGGTGCTACTCCGAGCTCGATGATAAATTTTCTCAGCCACACCGCTTCTTTGGCAGCATCTGATGCAGCGACATACTCCACCTCACAAACTGAATCAGCCACTGTGTGTTGCTTGGAGCTCTTCCAGCAGATAGCCCCACCATTAAGGGTAAAAATAAATCCCGACATACTTTTGCTGTCATCGTGATCAGACTGGAAACTAGAGTCTGTAAACCCTATAAGTCTCAAGTCCGATTCACCATAAACAAGCCACTGGTCCTTAGTATTTTTTAAATACTTCAGGATGGTTTTAACAACCTTCCAGTAATTCTCTCCTGGATCAGATTGGTATCTACTCATTACCCCTAGTGAGTATGCCACATCTGGTCATGTACATGTCATGGCGTATATGATAGATCCCACTACCAAAGCATATGGAATTCTACCAATACGCTCTCTCTCTTGAGGTGTTGTTGGATAATCCCTCTTCGAGAGAGAAATTCCATGGCCTATCGGTAGATAGCCTTTCTTGAAATTCTCCATGTTGAACCTCTTCAGCATAGTATCTATGTACGTAGACTGGGATAAACCAAGCAACCTTTTAGATCTATCCCTATAGATCCTCATCCCTAGGGTGTAAGAAGCTTCTCCCAAATCCTTCATGGAGAACTATGATGACAGCCAAATCTTTATTCCCTGTAATGCAGGGACATCATTCTCGATTAAGAGAATATCATCCACATACAATACAAGAAATACCACTACTGGACCATTAGCCCACTTATAAATGTAGGGCTCTTCTCTGTTCTTAACGAAGCCATACGTTTTGATCGTCCTATCAAAACATATGTTCCAACTCTGGGATGCCTGCTTAAGTTCATAAATGGACCTCTGTAGTCTGCACACCTTAGACTCATCAGTGGATGTGAATCCTTTAGGTTGTATCATATACACCTCTTCATCCAGCTCTCCGTTTATAAAAGCTGTCTTCACATCCATCTGTCATATTGCATAATCCAGATGGGCAGCTATCGCAAGCATAATCCAAATGGATTTGAGCATTGCCACAGGAGAAAACATCTCGTCATAGTCTATACCATAACATTGATGATATCCCTTGGCAACCAGACGGGCTTTATAGGTTTCCACCTTTCCATCTGCACCCCTCTTCCTCTTGAAGATCCACTTACACCCTATGGGTTTTACTCCTTCGGGTGGGTCAACCAATGTCCACACATCGTTGACCTTCATGGACTCTATTTCGGATTTCATGGCCTCTAGCCATTTTTCAGAGTCAGGTCTCTGCATTGCATCCATGTAGGTGATCGGATCCTCATCATTTTCATCCAGTTTGATAGGATCATCATCCCGGATCAAGAAACTATAGTATCTGTCCGGTTGACGTGATACTCTACCAGATCGCCTTATGGGTGCTTGAACAATGGGCTCCAGATCTGATCTAATCAAATCCGATTCAGGTTCAGCAACTTGTGTCGGTTTTTCCACCTGTCGAACTTTGTCAAGTTCGACCTTAGAGGCAACAGTCCCTTCACCAAGGAACTCTTTTTCCAAAAAGATTGTCTTAAGACTGACAAATACCTTTTGCTCATCAGTCAGGTAGAAATAATACCCTTTGGTCTCTTTTGGGTATCCTATAAAATTATACTTGTCAGACCTAGGTCCTAGCTTGTCCGTAATTAAACGTTTAACATAAGTCGGACACCCCCAAACCCTAAGGTGCGAGAATACTGGCTTACGTCCTATCCATATCTTATATGGTATTTTGGTTACAGACTTACTCGGAACTCTATTTAGAAGGTAACAAGTCGATTCGAGCGTATATCCCCAGAGAGAGATCGGCAGACCAGCAAACCCCATCATGGATCGAACCATGTCCAACAAGATCCGATTCCTCCTTTCAGATACACCATTATGCTGTGGTGTTTCAGGAGGAGTTCATTGAGAGAGAATCCCATTCTCTCCAATATATGTCAGAAACTCATTGGAAAGGTATTCACCTCCTCGATCAGATCGAAGAGTTTTAATACACTTTCCAGTTTATTTTTCTATCTCATTTCGGAATAGTTTGAACATTTCAAACAACTCCGACTTATGCTTCATTAAATAAACATACCCATACCTTGATAGGTCATCTGTGAAGGTTATGAAGTAGAAATATCCACCTCTTGCACTTGAGCTCATGGGTCCACATACATCAGAATGTACCAGACCCAAGAGTTCACTGGCTCGCTCACCTTTTTCAGTAAAAGGTGACTTGGTCATTTTACCAAGAAGACAGGACTCACAGGTTGAAAGTGATTCACAATCACCTACTTCAAGAATTCCTTCTTGAGCCAACCTGTTTATCCTGTTCTTATTGATATGACCTAGCCAATAGTGCCAAAGGTAGACTTCTGACACATTATCTATTCTAGAGCATTTACCGGAGGTTTGAACCACATTAACAGGTTATGATAGAAAGTAAATTCTATTATAAAGTTATCCAATAAATATTGTAACACCATTCAAAATGATATTGCAAATATTTTCTTTTATTAAAAATTGATAACCGTTCATGGCCAAAAGGCCTACAGAAATAATATTTAATAAAAAGCTTGGACAATAGTGACATTCACTCAGAATTATATTTCGAGAATTGATTACAAGGTTCATGATTCCTAATGCTAGAATTGGAACTTTGCTTCCATCTCCAACGTTCAGGAACCTCTCACCTTCATCAAATCTCCTACTGACCTGCAGACCCTGCATCGAATTACAAATATGATAAGGGCTTTCGGTATCCAATACCCAAGCAGTAGTATCACAAATGAAAAAGTTGCAAGGTGTTATCATATAAGACCATGCTTCTTCTTTGGCCTGTTCGGATCCAGTGAGATAATGTATAGAGGATAGTTCCTCTTCCAGTGCCCCTGCTTCTTGCAAAAGAAGCATTCCACCTGGCTCTGGTCGGGCTTGCGCTTCTTGGTCTGACCCTGTGCAGACATCCCAGCATGCAGCTGCACCTTCTTATTCTTCTTTTTCTTGTTCTTCTTCTCTTTCTTAAAGGGTCGATGATCAGAAGAAGACCCTCCCACAATATTCACCGACTCCTTATGGAGCTGGTGATCCTTCTCAAAGTTCTGCAGCAACCCCAACAAGCCGTGGTAGTTCACTGCAGGCTTTGTCATTCGAAAAAGAGTAAGGAAGGGAAGGAAGGACTTGGGTAGAGAATTAAGGATTGCATCCTTATCGAGCTGCTCGTGCAAGGAAAAACCTGTTTACTTAGGTGCTCAATCATTTCGATCATGTACAGTACATGATCAGTGACTGAGGCTCCATCCCTCATCCGAGCATTGAAAATGGCACAACTAGTTTTATGCCTTTCAACGTCGTCAGGCGTGTTGTGATCTAGGTGGTGTGCCCAAGGCCCAGGGGACCAAGGCTAAGGCCAAGGTCCATCATTCATGAGGGCTTCATGGAGGCTCTAGGGCTAGTTGGGCCCTAGGTTGAAAGGCTGTGGGCCTTTCTAGTTCTTGAGGTCTAGGTTATGTGGGCCTCAAGGGACCAACTCTTTATGAGCCAGGTCTGGGCCCAGGATAGGTGAGATTAGGTCGAGTCATGGGTGTACATGGGCTTGGATTAACCTAATCTCCCATAGAGTTGGTCAAGGAAGTTTTGGGTTTGGGTCACTTGACCCTGTGTTTATATATACATGTACTGTATAGGTTTGATTAAGCTAAGGGAATACTAAACTCTTTCTTCCAAGTCTCTCTCTCTCTTCTCCCTCTCTCTCCAGCTATTCTCTATGCCCCAGGAGCAAGAAACCCTAGGGTTTCTTGCCGCCAGGTCCCAAAAAGGAAAGAAAAGCAGGGGAGGTGCTAGCCCCTCCCCCTTTGTGCCGCCAACCATTTCCTCTCTCCCTCTCTTGTAGCCACCCAAACATCAGGTACAAGACCTGGAATCTCTTGAGAAGAGGTTGGTACAAGTTTCTCTCAGATCTGGAGTTGATCTGAGGTCGTTTGAGGCACGAGTGAGATTTTCATCAACAGATCTACAGGAAAGGCTGCAGCAGGACAGATCTGCAAGGTCTGCTCCATCTACCTTCTTCCCTATCTAGAATATCCCAATTTGAGATCTATAAATTGAAAGACCTCGATCCAGGCCTGATTTGGTTGGGTACCAGATCTTGGATTTTTTAAAGGTGATTTCGGAGGCATTCTTCATCTGGAATGAAAGGCTGACGAAGAAGACAGCAACCAGGCTGATTTCGTCAAGGGCCTTCGATCGAGTCCAGAAGTCTCCAGATTTGTTCGTTGCTGGTTCCACTACATCCAAGCTCCATGGGAGGAGCTGGGATCATGCTTCAATAGTTGGTATCAGAGCCACAGTGGTGAGGAAGCGGTTCCAAGCGCGAGAAGTTGAAGATCCCAAGTGCTGAAAATTTTCAGCAAGGTACCATCAAGGTATATTCTATACTTCTTGATTTTATATTGCTTGTTTGGCTTGGATCCAGTCATGGGCAGCAATATGAAGGTCGATGTCGAGAAGTTTGATGGCAAGGAGAATTTTTTCATGTGAAAAATCTGGGTGGAGGATCTTCTGGTGCAAGCAGATCTGGATCAGGCTTTGGATGAGAAGCCTGAGGGAATGACAGATAGAAAGTGGGCATTGTTGGAGAAGAAAGCATGCTCGGCGATCAGAGGATGTTTGGCGGATGCGGTGTTGTATTCGATGCTGGAAGAAAAGACTCTGAAGGGTCTTTGGTCGAAGTTGCACACCATGTATATGGAGAAGAATATGTGCAACAAGCTAATGCTGAAGAAGAGGTTGTACAGTCTTCGGATGTAGGAGGGATCTGATGTGATTGGCCACATTCAGAGGTTCGACCAGTTATGCATGGAGTTGATGAATATCGGGGTGAAGCTGGATGAGGAGGACAAGTCCCTGTTGCTTTTGTGTTCACTGCCAGGATCATATGACTCTTTGGTGACTACACTGCTCTACGGTAAGGAGACTCTGGAATATGAGGACATGGTCTTGGTGCTGAGATCTAATGAGCAAAAGAAAAAGTTGACCAGAGATCGGGCTCCCTAGGAGGGTTTGGCAGTAGGGGAGAGGACAGGTAGAGGCAGAGGCAGAAGCAAGTCCAGGGGGCGGTCCAAGTCCAGGAAGGGAAAGAAAGAGATAAAATGCTTCAAGTGCAATGAGTTTGGGCACTTTAAGCGAGAATGTCCACTATGGAAGAGCAAAAAGGGAGAAAGAAGTGGCTCAGAATCAGTGAGTGCAGTTGCTGGGCAGCAGGTGGAGGATGATCTACTTATGGTATCAGATGGTCACAGGCATTACACAGAGGAGTGGACACTAGACTCTACGTGCTCACATCACTACACACCACACAGGTCTTGGTTTGCAACATACACTAAGACAGATGAGGGATCAGTGACTCTAGGTGACAATCATCCTTGCAAGGTGGCTGGGGTAGGGACAGTCAGGGTGAGGATGTTTGATGGGATTGTGAAGACATTGACAAATGTAAAGCATGTCCCGGAGCTGGAAAAGAATCTGGTGTCACTAGGCTACTTGGAGCGCAGTGGATATAGCTTCAGCAGTAGGGCTAGAAGCAGAGTACTGAACATCTCCAATGGAGCTATGGTCGTGATGAGAGGCAGGAGATTGGATAATAACCTGTATCGCATGGAGGGATCTGTGGTGACCGGAGAGTCTGATGTAGCAGTTGCAACACAGGACCAACAGGGGGCTTACAGGATGTGGCACTACCGCCTAGGCCACATGGGTGACAAGGGGCTGAAGGAGTTGAGCAGGAGAGGACTCATCTCTGATCTGGAGGATGGTGCTATAAAAGAGATCTGTAAGCCTTGTCAGATGGGAAAGCAGAGGAGAGTTCAGTTCAACATCAGTATAACCTGCAGTGCAGCCCCTCTGGAGTTAGTACACACGGATGTGTGGGGACCAGCCCCAATTTCAGCTAGGAATGGGGCCAGATACTTCATGACCCTGATTGATGATTTCTCAAGAAAACTCTAGATTTACTTCATGAGAGAGAGTCAGAGGTCTTCACCAAGTTCAAGATCTGGAGAGCTGAGGTGGAGAAGGAGCAGGAGAGGAGCGTGAAGTGTCTGAGGTCAGACAATGGTGGGGAGTACACCAGTAGAGAGTTCCAGGACTACTGTGAGGAGTGTGGGATCAGGAGACATTTCTCAGTTAAGGAGACTCCACAGCAGAATGGGGTGGCCGAGAGGATGAACAGAACACTTCTAGAAAAGGCACGATGCATGAGGCTGCAAGCAGGGCTTCCAAAGGTGTTCTGGGTTGACACAGTTGACGCAGCGGGTTACTTGATCAATCGATCACCTCACACCAGGTTGGATGACAGGCTTCCAGAGGAGGTGTGGTCTGGAAGGACAGTTGGGCTGGGCCATCTACGGATATTTGGGTGCACGGCTTATGTGCACATTGGAGCTGGTGAGCAGAGCAAGCTAGACACCAGATCATGCAAGACGGTGTTTCTAGGCTATCCACGAGGAGTTAAGGGATACAGGTTGTGGGATCCCTTGGAAAAGAAGGTCATCATTAGTCGGGATGTGACTTTTGATGAGGAGTCAGTCTTATAGAGGTGAGCAGGCATGGAGGAGCAGCAGGAGCAGGAGGAGGTCCAGCAGGGCGCTGCTGGACAGCTTACCTCTTTGATTTTGCCTCTTGCAGGTACTATGGGAGGACATGACATTCAGGTGGAGAACCTACCTAAGGTGTCTCCATAGGTGGAGAGGACTCGGATGGATGATTGAGGCAGAGAGGTCCAGCAGGAGTGAGCTGGACCGAGGACTGATATCGGTGTTGCCTTACACAAGCCCAAGAGGACCATCAGGCAACCAGACCGATATGGCTTCAAGGAGATGCTGTCATATACCCTGGTGATAGTGAATGGAGACCCAAATATATATCAGGAGGCTATTGAGAGCCAAGACAGAGAGCAGTGGGTCCAGGCGATGTCCAAGGAGATGCAGTCTCTCCACCAGAACCAGACGTGGCGATTGGTGCAGTTGCCATAAGGGAAGAGGCCCATTGGCTGCAAATGGGTCTACAGTCGCAAGGAAGGGCCTTCAGAGCAGGGAGGTATCAGATTCAAGGCGAGGTTAGTGGCCAAGGGATACTCCCAGAAGGAAGGCATCAACTTCAGCGAGGTCTTCTCTCCCGTCGTCAGACATACTTCCATCAGAGTGTTGTTGAGCATTGTAGCAGCTCAGGATTTAGAGCTGGAGCAGATGGATGTCAAGATGGCTTTCCTCCATGGGCATTTGGAGGAGAGGATTTACATGGAGCAGCCACCCAGTTTCAGGGATCTAGGATCAGAGGGAAA
The DNA here is from genome assembly GCF_000442705.2 of Elaeis guineensis. Lineage (NCBI taxonomy): Eukaryota > Viridiplantae > Streptophyta > Magnoliopsida > Arecales > Arecaceae > Elaeis > Elaeis guineensis. The sequence continues at coordinate 40,917,833 of NC_026004.2, read as the reverse complement.
GGTTTGTTTGTTGCAGAAGTCACTGTACGGGCTGAAGCAGTCGCTGAGGCAATGGTACAAGCGGTTCGACTCCTATGTGCGCAGCATTGAACTTTTCAGGTGCGAGTTTGATCCCTGTGTTTATGTTCGTCTCTTGAGGATGGTTCTAGAGTGTTCCTACTCTTGTATGTGGATGACATGCTTATAGCATGCAAGAGTAGAAAAGTTGTGCAGGATCTGAAGGCATCCTTATCTCGAGAGTTTGAGATGAAGGATTTGGGCCCTGCAAGGAAGATCCTAGGCATGGAGATTTTCAGAGATCGAGCCCGGAGGGTGCTGCATCTATCTTAGGGGGGCTACATACAGAAGGTCTTAGAGAGGTTCGAGATGAAGGGAGCAAAGTCGACAGAGCTGCCACTTACCGGTCACTTCAGACTCTCGAAGACCATGGCGCCACAGACTGAGGTGGAGGATCAGGAGATGGAGATGGTTCCTTATGCTTCAGAAGTTGGGAGCTTGATGTTTGCGATGGTCTGTTGTAGGCCAGACATCGCTCATGTAGTGAGTCAAGTTAGCAGGTTCATGGCGCAGCCTGGCAGGGAGCACTGGAGAGCTCTGAAGTGGATATTCAGATACCTGGCGGGTTCAGTTGGAGTTGGCATCTGCTACGAACAGCAAGGAGGTATAGTGGGATACTCTGACATGTCTAGGGAGGCTCAGAGGCTGATTGGCGGTTATGTAGATGCAGACTTCGGTGGAGATGTGGATACCCGGAGGTCTACGACAGGCTTCATCTTTAGCCTGTATGGAGGTCCTATTTCTTGGAGATCGAGTCTGCAGCCTATCACAGCCCTATCCACTACAGAGGCGGAATACATCGGGCTGACAGAAGTAGCTAAGGAGGCAATTTGGCTGAAGGGTTTATTGATGGAGATGGGCCTTACTCAGGAGGCCATTAGAGTGCACTGTGACAGCTAGAGTGCACTTCTATTAGCACAGAACTCAGTTTATCATGCAAGGACAAAGCACATCGACATTCGGTATCATCAGATCAGGGAGCTTGTGGAGGATGGAAAGGTGGAGCTGGTAAAGGTACACACCAAGGAGAACCCAGCTGATGCACTTACGAAGGTACTTCCACAGGATAGCTTTCAGAGATGTGTTGAGCTGATTCGGCTGATGGACAGAGTGGAGCTGGTTGAGGCCTTGGGATACCAAGGTGGAGATTGTTGTGATCCAAGTGGTGTGCCCAAGGCCTAGGGGACCAAGGCTAAGGCCAAGGTCCATCATTCATGAGGGCTTCATAGAGGCTCTAGGGCTAGTTGGGCCCTAGGTTGAAAGGCTGTGGGCCTTTCGGGTTCTTGAGGTCTAGGTTATGTGGGCCTCAAGAGACCAACTCTTTATGGGCCAGGTCTGGGCCCAGGATAGGTGAGATTAGGTCGAGTCATGAGTGTACATGGGCTTGGGTTAACCTAATCTCCCATAGAGTTGGTCAAGGGAGTTTTGGGTTTGGGTCACTTGACCCTGTGTTTATATATACATGTACTGTATAGGTTTGATTAAGCCAAGGGAATACTAAACTCTTTCTTTCAAGTCTCTCTCTCTCTCTCTCTTTTCCCTCTCTCTCCAGCTATTCTCCATCCCCCAGGAGCAAGAAACCCTAGGGTTTCTTGCCGTCAGGTCCCAAAAAGGAAAGAAAAGCAGGGGAGGCGCTAACCCCTCCCCCTTTGTGCCACCAACCATTTTCTCTCTCCCTCTCTTGCAGCCACCCAAACATTAGGTCTAGGATTTGGAATCTTTTGAGAAGAGGTTGGTACAAGTTTCTCTCAGATCTGGAGTTGATCTGAGGTCGTTTGAGGTGCGGGTGAGATCTCCATCAACAGATCTACAGGAAAGACTGCAGCAGGACAGATCTGCAAGGTCTGTCTCCATCTACCTTCTTTCCTATCTAGAATACTCCGATTTGAGATCTATGAATTGAAAGACCTCGGTCCAGGCCTGCTCTAGTTGGATATCAGATCTTGGATTTTTTAGAGGTGATTTCAGAGATGTTCTTTATCTGGAACAAAAGGCTGACGAAGAAGACAACAACCAGGCTGATTTCGTTAAGGGTCTTCGATCGAGTCCAGAAGTATCCATATTTGTTCGTTGCTGGTTCTGCTGCACCCAAGGTCTGTGGGAGGAGCCAGGATCATGCTCCAACAAGGCGTGCCAAAAGAGTCATTCAATATTTGAAGCATCTCCTCTGGCTGGGCGTTCTCAAACCTGCGACTGAACTCATCATTCATTGTCACCAGCATTATGCACCAGACGTTGGTGCGGTCATTGAGCTACTTATGGTAATTATCTCAGACCGTCCCTCTAGCATTTAGGGCTGGCTCCTCAGGTGCCGGATCCGTTACTACATAAAGGATCCGCTCATGCTCAAGGATGATTTTTAATTTTTGATACCAGCTATCGAAATTAGGTCCCATAAGCTTGTTATTATCTAATAATGACCGGAGCGACAGGGTAGTGGCCATAGCTGCATAAAGAAAAACCAGACCTATATTAGTACATAAATTATTAATACTAAAGACTTGAATTTTAGTCTAAAGTTTCTCCCAGTATTTTTATGAATTGGTAGCCTCAACCTCCAATTCGAGGAATTACTTTAATTCCTTAGTGGATACTAGAATCCACATAGACTACACACGAGCCCAACTTTGGTTGGTCAACCCATGTGCATCCATGGGTAGGTTCATAACCAGTTGTTTCTCTAAACAACTTCTAGTAATTAATTTTGCCCCAGAACCTAATCAGTAGGCTTTGGCCTCCACTGAAAAAATCTGGTTAGGTCCAACCATTAACATGATTTGATTTGGTGAATCAGACTAATAAATGATCAAGCCCGACTTTGGTCAGCCAACCTAACCACCATCAGAAAGACTCAAACCAAATTATCATACTATGAATGATAATTCCATTAGTCAATAAGCACCAGGCCTTTGGGCCTCCAATGATTATTAAACTAATAGACTCATTATCACTCACTTAATGGGAGGCTATGACTTAGTTATCAATATAACTTAATCATTTTAGGACTTAATAATTTTTGAAGATTTTATTAAAGAATATATGAGAAGATAAATTATCAGCCAATTTCAATCCTCCCACTGACTTCACCAAGTCAGATTAAAAAGGATTTAATTAAGCCAGCATTAGGAGCACCTAAATCAGTCAAACTGATTTACCTAATGACATGGGTGAGCCCTAATCACCAAGTGATCTAATCAAAACTTAATTCACCAGGTTGGCCAGGTAAGTGAGATCAGTGGTGGGGATAAGCCATTAACTCATCAGAGATCGAATCACTGTGAGTAGCTCCCGCTTAAAAACCACTGGTCAAACTGCCAAACTTACCTTAGACACCAACCGATTCATTAGTTTTAATTTGATCAACTTAGTAAATAGGGTTCCACCGTGTAACCATGAATTAAGTCCATCTTGGTCTAGTTAAAGACATGGACCCATTCAACTACAATTATTGGAGTTGAGTCTAGAGTATCCTTGACCTAATCTAATTCAACTTTTGATTAGATTTGACCAATTACTCTAATTTAGTCCATTTCTTTAAGCTAACCTTAGGTCTAACCCAATTATGGACCTAATCCATCTAACCCATTGATCCACAAGTTTATGCAATTGTCTTAGGTCTTAATTCACAATTCTAGACCTACTAGACAATACTTAATTCTTTTAATTAAGTATTTGGACTGATGGGTCAGGGTTTGGCATTTCGAAAATAATTTTCAAATTTGAAAGGTTTTATTTTCTGTTCACCAAATATGTTGACTCATTACACAAATAGATCAGCACATTTCATAAATAGCAATCCTATTGCTAATTACATAACAGAAAATAACTCAATCAAAATAAATCATGAATATTCTTTTAGATCTAATCTAACACATTCATGATAAATTTTATAATTGAACCTATACAATTAATTTCTTTCGCTGCTTCATCTGCATAGGATATAATTACAGCGGCACCCCTATCGCCATAGGAGACCCCATCGAATAGGAGAAGAGGGCCTTTAAACCCTACTTTTCTCCTATGACTGGATGGCCATGGCAACCAACCTAATTCGATTACTTGCTACTTGGATCAAGTATATCTAAATATACCAATTTCAAAATTTAAATTTCAAATTTTAAAATTTTAAATTTCAAATTTTGAATTTTAAATTTTGAATTTCAAATTTAAAATTTCAATCAAATTTCAAATTTCAAATTTTGAATTTCAAATTTTTGAATTTTGAATTTTGAATTTCAAATTTTTGAAAATTCAAAATTCAAATTTTGAATTTCAAAATTTTGAATTTTAAATTTTGAATAACTTTCAAAATTTAAATTTCAAATTTTGAATTTTAAATTTCAAATTGTAAACTTTTAGATTACAACTTAATCTATGCATGCAAATATATATTTCATATCTTAGAACCCGCTCTGATACCATTTGTGGGGAAAAACAGTGCAGGGGTAAAATGATAATTTTAAAATTATTAATTAATCTAATTAATTAATAAGAATTTATCCTACACTAGGATCTAAATATGATATATAGCATGCATGCATTTAAATTTGAAATTCGAATTGGAACAGTAAAGTGGTTACTGTAATGTGTTCAGAACACAATACCTTTGTACGGGTAGTAGATCATCACAATCTGATCACCATCAGGAGAGTCTGATCATCACAATGTAGCCACACAGTATGTCTGACCTCTATAGATCATCCACACGAAGCTCTCGATCTGATCGACTCCTCACGAGTGCTAGCTCGTTGTAGAGCCCTTTCGATGGTCGATGCTGATCGAACTCCTTCGATTGATATCTGTCGATTCTTCAGATACTCTGGATCATCAGTAGACATGCTTGAGAGGATGTTGAAGATCTTCCTAAAATTTGATGGGCTCACGACACTCGTAGCTCACCCTCTCACTTCCCGAACTTCAGGCTGAAACCCTAAAGAACTCACTGAAACCCTGTGCACACATTTTCTTTCTTTTCTTTCTTTTTCTCTCAGAAGGATATAGACCTTCACCTTGCACACAAGGATTCCTCATGCCCAGATTTTCTCTCCAAAAATTTTCTTGCACACGCCCCACTCTTCTCCTCCTTTTAAAATAATATCAAACGTCTTATCCACGTGAGAGGATAAAGATGTGTAATTGCACATTTGAATTCAAATCAAATTTTGAATTCAAATGGAAACCAATTTATCCCTATCCACTAAGGACATGAGAAGAGGAGGGTGTGGCTTAATTTGTGCATGAGTGATTTCATGAGAAACATTTTCTCGTATAATAAATGGGGTGCTAAAAGAGGATAAGGTCAAGGCGCTAAGATTGGTTGCTGATTTAAATTCAAACTTTGTTTTGAATTTGAATGGCCAACTAATCATCCTTATCCACTCATTTGGTACATTAAAGTAGGGTGTGAGGAAAAATTCATGAGAACTTTCTTCTCGTGAATTCAAATGGGCGCAGTGGAAGTGAGGTGGTGCAGGGAGAATGGATCAAGGTGGTTTCATTATTTAAACCAACCTAATTGAACCAAATAAGTTAGGCCCAATTAGACTAATTTAAATCCAACTAAATTAGATTTAATTAGACTTAATAAAATCTTAATTAAATCAAGAATTGATTAAGCCCAACCCCTGATCAAATCAGGGACCAAACCATCTCGACGATTAGGTCAACTCTTAACCTAATCGGGTCAAACCCAACTGAATCCAATTCAATTGGATTTGATTCAAAAATAATTACTCAATCAAATTGAGTTAATTAGTGATTAAATCATTAATTAAATCTCTCATAAATATTGAGTTCAAATCCGATGGGTAATCAGGCATCAGAATTCATCGATATGTAACCCTGATCGAAGAGTCCCAAACCAGTGGGACTCTTGACCCCGGTACCCAAAATGTGTGGGACTCATGATTAGAGAATCCTGATTCTCGATCACAGAGTCCCAGACATGTAGGACTTATAGTCCACAAGCATTAGGACTCTTCATCAGCCATCAGATCAGATAGGAACCTCTAATGTGTGTGACCCCGCAGGTTCGAACCTAAGCCGTTAGCACAGGAATCAATTCCTGTACTAATCAAAGTGACCATCTAGCAATGGTACCCGATGATCAGATATGTCGAATAGTTACTGTTGGTGCAAAAATCTGCTTGCGCTGGAGAAGCTGGAGTCGAGGGAGTCGCGGTCACCGCCGGGACCTGCAAAGAAAGTCTAAACCGGAGGTGGGGTTGCTCCGGCAAGACCCTCCGACGCTCAAGTTAGTTCTCTGCCTCAACAAGAATGGAGTGCTCGAATGGAGAATTTAGTAGAGTTTTGAGGTAAAGAATTGGAGCTTATAGAATAACGTATCTAGGACCCCCTTTTATAGGAGGAGGGGGCGGTAGCCTGATAGCGATATCTGTAACCGTCTGGCAGTGGGCTGCCCAGGGTCAGGCGGAGTTTGTTGCAAAGAGTAGTGGAGTGGACCCATGGCTATCATCGGAGTGTGCCACGTGGAGTCTGTCGAGGGAAGTGGAGCGGTGTTCGTTGTCGCGACTTGCCAGCGGATGGAAGAATCGCGCGGTATCCGTCGCAGGAAGTGGAGCAGGATTGTGGCCGTTATCGTGGCTTGTCAGGGAGTGATGGAACTGTGCGGAATCCACCGCAGGAAGTGGAGCGGGATCGTGGTGGTTGCTGTGTCGTGCCTAGGAGTGCAGATCCGTCGGCTGAAGTTTGGCAGCGGTCGAAGCTGATGACGGAGTCCGGCTCCCGTAGGAGTCCGGGCGGAGTCCTCCTGCAATTAAAGTCAGGTGCGAAATCCGACTCCCGTAGGAGTCCGGACGGAGCTCGGCTCCCGTAGGAGTCCGGGCGGAGTTCCCCTTGAGGTTGGAGTCATGGATGGAGCCCGGCTCCCGTAGGAGTCCGGGCGGAGTCCTCTCAGAGTTGATGTTGCGGGCGGAGCCCGGCTCCCGTAGGAGTCCAGGCGGAGTCCTCCTGCAATTAAAGTTAGGTGCAAAGTCCGGCTCCCGTAGGAGTCCGGACGGATCTTACCGGTGGTTGAAGTTGGCGACGGAGCCCGACTCTCGTAGGAGTCCGGGCGGAGTCCCCCTTGAGGTTGGAGTCGTGGGCGGTGCTCGGCTCCTGTAGGAGTCCGGGCAGAGTCCTCTCAGAGTTGATGTTGCGGGCGGAGCCCGGACTCCTATGTTGCGGGCGGAGCTCGGCTCCCATAGGAGTCCGGGCGGAGTCCTCCTGCAATTAAAGTTAGGTGCGAAGTCCAGCTCCCGTAGGAGTCCGGACGGAACTTACCGGTGGTTGAAGTTGGCGACGGAGCCCGGCTCCCGTAGGAGTCCGGGCGGAGTCCCCCTTGAGGTTGGAGTCGTGGGCGGAGCCCGACTCCCGTAGGAGTCCGGGCAGAGTCCTCTCAGAGTTGATGTTGCGGGCGGAGCCCGGCTCCCGTAGGAGTCCGGGCGGAGTCCTCCTGCAATTAAAGTTAGGTGCGAAGTCCGGCTCCCGTAGGAGTCCGGACGGATCTTACCGACGGTTGAAGTTGGCGACGGAGCCCGACTCCCGTAGGAGTTCGGGCGGAGTCCCCCTTGAGGTTGGAGTCGTGGGCGGAGCCCGGCTCCCGTAGGAGTCCGGGCAGAGTCCTCTCAGAGTTGATGTTGCGGGCGGAGCCCGGCTCCCGTAGGAGTCCGGGCGGAGTCCTCCTGCAATTAAAGTTTGGTGCGAAGTCCGGCTCCCGTAGGAGTCTGGACGGATCTTACCAGCGGTTGAAGTTGGCGACGGAGCCCGGCTCCCGTAGGAGTCCGGGCGGAGTCCCCCCTGAGGTTGGAGTCGATTCTGCTGAGAACTTCGGCTGTGGATATTTTATATCCAACACCAGTCCCCCTACTTTCGAGTTTGAATTTCGAATGAAGAAAGTACAGAGAGATTGGCACAGCCGAAGCTGTCCCCTCGAATCCTGCGTACAATCGTCCTTGGATATTTTTGCATTAAATGTGCGCGTGCCGGAGTCTTTTTGAATCGGGGCGATACGAAGGGACCCTTCGAAATTCCCGCCAGTACACTGGCCCAGGTACGACGCCATAATGGCCCTGTCGATTCGTCAGCCGCTTTTAGCCACCCGCCGGGGGGAGTGGGACACGTGTCGGGCGCGGGCTAGTCTGGGGGGATTCGCGATCATTATGGTGCCGGATCCCAGGATCTATTTAAACCCGTCCTTCCACCTTTAGGGGCCCTATTCTATTCCAGAGTTTTTATCAGTGTCTGCCTTCCCTTCGAGAGCCCTGTTTCAGTTGGCATCTTCTCGAGCCGTAGGCGCCCTCCAAATCGTCCCTGTCTTCGTCCCTCTGGTCCCTCAGAGCGATCTAGGTTAGTTCAAGCACCTTCAACCTTCTCCCCACTGCTTAGGGACTTCTTCTCTGTCATTATTTTTTGTATTCCTCCGAGTTAGTTTCTTGTGACCTCACGCCCCTCATCTTGTCCGTCTTCTTAGGGACCTTTAGAGCCCTCCTTCGAAACTACCCGAAATGTCGTCCGGCTCTTTTGCTCCCTGCAGTTTTGGGAGTTCTTCCGCCTCAAACCCCCAGGTCCCTTGCTCTGTAGATGAACCTGCGTCTGGGGCTGGGCTCCACCCGATTTTTGCACCGGGCGCCATTCCATGTTTCCTGACTCAAGAGGAACTCCTTCTGATAAGGGTTCAGTATGGAGTTCCTCTGGAGTACGACCTGGAGCTGCCTGGCCCTTCTGACCGGGCCAGCACTCCCCCACCCGATCGTTTTTGTCTGTATCAGGAAGCGTTCCGTGCCGGACTCCGGCTTCCGCTTCCTTTCTTTGTTGTTGCCCTCTTCCGCTTCTTAGACATCTCCTTGGCTTCTGTGGCCCCAAATTCTTTTAGGTTTTTGATAGGATTTCTCTCCCTTTGCCACGTAGTCGAGGTCCAACCGTCCCTCTCCCTGTTTAGGCACTTCTATACTTTCAAGCGCCATCCTTCGACGAAGGACTGGTGGTACTTCTCCCCCCAGTTCGGTAAGAAGGGGTTGCTGAAAGGTGCCCCTTCTTCAATCCACAATTGGAAGGAAAAATACCTCTTCGTCCACTGCCCGACCCTGAGGCTGGGCCTGCCCCCTTGGGGCTCTCTGAGGGATTCCGTTCGTCGGGCCCCTAGTCTGGGGGAGGATGACCTCCATGCTGCCCGGAAGCTTCTTGCCTATTCCGCTCCTTCCCTTCCTAATCTTCTGAGGGAGCAATTTCTTTTCAACATCGGCCTGAGCCCCCAGGATCCTGCGAGTATTCATCTTCTCCTTTATCTTCTCTTTTCATGCCTTTCTTCTTTTTCTTTCCCTTTTTACCTCTTCTTCCTTCTCTCTCTTTTTCCCCTCTGTTTCTTTCTTTCTTTCTCCCCCCCCTTTTTTTTTTGTTTTTTTTTTCGATCTTTGACTCTTGATTGATTGGTTTGCTTCTTTTTCTTCTTTCTTTTTCTCCCTTTTTTTTTTTTTTTTTTTTTAAGGAATGGACGCCGAAGCAGCGCGGATGCTTGCCAGGGGCCTCAGGGCCCATAAGAGAAAGGGCGTCGCGACCTCTGGATCGGCGAAGAGGGCCAGGGCGGAGGAGTCAAGCTTGGCCGCACCCACCCAGATGGCCCCAGCGATTGACATTCCCTCGGATGCCGAGGCAACGGCTCCCCGGGCCTCCTCGAGGAGTCCGCCGACTGGGGCCCTATTTCGGGGGTCCGCTCCACGGAGGCGCCCGTGGCCGAGAGGGGGAAAAGGAAGAAATCGGTGGCCCGCAGGGTGAGTAGCCGTCGAACTGCCGCCGACGTGTCCCTCTGCTCCAAAGAGGGGCTGGAGAATCCCTTCAATGACAGGGATTTGATCAGGCGGTTGATCGACGGCTGCATTCTGCCCAACGTCGTCGAGAAGATCGACCGCGCCGATCCTGAACAGCGGGCCTGGGACTCTTTGGGGTCCTTCCTTGAGGTAAGCAAATCTTTATTCACCTGGCTATTCGGCCTTTGTTCTAATCCCCCAACCGCCCTTGCAGATTGGGCACCAGCTCCTCGCCAATATTGAGGCAGTGAACCATGCGAGGAGGGACATCCTCCAGGTGGAGGAGCGCTGTCGGGCTGAGGTTGCTCGCCTCCAAGCAAAGACGGCCGAAGTAGCCACCCTCCAAGAGGCCCTGGAGAGAGAGAAACAAGCCCGGGAGGAGGAGAGGCAGACCTTGGAGGAGTCAGCGAGAAGGGCAGAGGCCGAGGTCGCCAACTTGGCCGAGCAGATTTCGGTCCTGGTCTCAGAGGCCAGAGCCCTTGCGGTAGAGGAATTCAAGGCTTTCGCGGAGATGAGGGACCTGAACGTCCAACTCGGCTAGAAGGCATTCATCAAGGGGTTTGAGCTCTGCCAAAAGAAGGTGGCCAAAAAATTTTTGGAGCTCGACCTCAGCTTCCTAGGTGAGGAGTCCGAAGACGAGGCCGGTCCCTCGCCAGCCGCCACTGCTATTGCAGCCCCCTTGCCGGGGACGTCGAGTTCTCCAACCCTCGCCCCTGAGGTCTGAGACCTCCGACCTTGTATTTTTATTTCATCACAATTTTTTTTTTCTTTTCTGTCTTCAAGAATCACCCAATTAATAAAGCTGAATTTCTTGTCACGGATGGCTTCTCTTCCCTCCCCTTCTTCTCTCTATTTTTTCCTTTCTCTCTTTTTTTTTTTTTTTTTTTTTGCGATGAGTCGTGCCTTGACACTTTTGCTTTCCGACGGTAGTGTCCCGCAGAAGCACTTCCCCTGCCCCTGGGGGTCCCGCTGAAGTCGACGATCCAGCAGCTAAAGAAGGAAATCCTTTGCTTGACAAAAAAGTCAAAGAAGATGGAAGGTGAGCTTCGCAGATTGAGGGAAGGTCATTCTGAAGCCACCGCGGAGGCCATCCACTTTCGAAATCTCCACGTGAAGGGGATCATGGAGTATAGCCGGAGGAAGGCGGCTTTCGCGAAGGAGCTTGAGGAATGCAAGAAGAGTGCCAATGATCGAATTTGGGCTCAAGCCGTCAGGATTAGCACCCTCAAGGTGGAACTGTCAGCTGCGAAGGGGAGGATCGGCCAGCTGGAGTGAAGTTCGTCCCGACTCTTGGCCTGGGTCGACGGCGACTAGGTGTGGTCGAAGAGGGTCTCCGACCTCCAGCAGCAGCTTCAGGACGTCGAGGTGAGCCACGACGTGCATCGGGCCAGCTGGCGCAGGCAGGTGGAGGAATATAAAGGGAGACTCAGGGCGGCGACCGACGAAGTCGCCCGTCTCCAGAGGCAGCTGGCCAGCAGGGCTCAGCTTACTTCCGCCCGGGATTCTGATGAGCTCCAGTCCCTAAGAGGAACCGTTGAAGGGATTTCAGTCGCCCTCGAGGAAAAGACAGCCGAGCTGCAACAACTGAAGATTCAACTGGCATACGAGCAGCGGGCCGTCGCGGATGCGGAGGCAGAATCCGAGGTCTTGAGGAAGAGGCATCGAGAGGCAGAGGCTGAGAGCCAGCGACTTCGTCGGGCGCTCTAGGATGCGCTGCAGAAAAGGGAAGAGCTAGAAGAAGAAATTGAGAATCTAAGGCAGTCCTGGTTGAGGGGTGGAGCAGATAATTCTAGGTCGGAGGGAGCAGGGCCTCCTTAGAGCTCTTTTCATCCTTCTGTCTTTTCCTGTATTTACTTCCCTTTTTATTATTTTGCTTTTCTTTCCTTGGCCTTCCGAGCTTTGTAGCGTGTATTTCGGAAATGGAATGAAAAGGGTGCTTTGTGTTACCTCGTCCACGCGTTGTACTAAATTGTCGTTCGCCGAACTTTTCTTGTCGCTCGACTTATCCGATGTAGACGTCGTTGAGAGGCGCCCAGTTGTCGATGCGATAGCTTGCCTTTCTCGTCGTGCATGGTTGCAAGCCCGAGCTTGGCCGTCCGAACTCCGCATTACTTTGGAGATGTCGCTATCTTCCTAACCTGTGTCGGGAGTCTTTTTAGAGGTCGGGGGTGTTTGGTAGGAACTCCCCATCTCCGTTGGGATGAAGTCCTTCAGGTCTTTGGTGCGGTTCGTCCTTCATCTGTTTCTGCCATAGTTCGTCACCCTTCCTTTTTAATTTTTCTCTTCTCCGAGTGAGGGTCCTCCCCTCACTTTTTATGGGGTTGCATAGGAGCGAGGAGGTGCCGCTGAGGGGCTTTTTCCTTTCCCTCGATCTTGTTGGACGGTCGGGTCTCGCCATCATCAGGATGAGATTCTTCTCCCGTTCCCACGGGGCACGTAAGGGCCATTGCCAGGGCGGGTGGAGTATCCCTCACTGCAGAAGTCGTGGGTGGAGCCCGGCTCTCGTAGGAGTCCGGGTGGAGTTGTCTTTGGTGTTGTGGGCGGAGCCCGACTCTCGTAGGAGTCCGAGCGGAGTCTTCCTTAGCGTCGTGGATGGAGCCCGGCTCTCGTAGGAGTCTGGGCCTTCTACTTTGCTCAAGCCAGGGTGAGGTTCTCCTCCCATTCCCGACTTGGCTGTGGGGGCACGTTAGGGCTCTGTAAGGCCTCTCCCCCCATCCGATCTAAAAGAACCGGGCCTTTGACTTTGCTCATGTCAGGACGAGGTTCTCCTCCTGTTCCTGACATGGCTGTGGGGGCACATTAGGGCGCTGTAAGGCCTCCTCCCTATCCAGTCTAAAAAAATCAGGCCTTTGACATTGCTCATGTCAGGACGAGGTTCTCCTCCTATTTCTGACATGGCTGTGGGGGCACATTAGGGCGCTGTGAGGCCTCTCCCTCCATCTGATCTAAAAGAATCTGGCCTTTGACTTTGCTCATGTCAGGATGAGGTTCTCCTCCTGTTCCTGACATGGCTGTGGGGGCACATTAGGGTGCTGTAAGGCCTCTCCCCCATCCGGTCTAAAAGAACCGGGCCTTTGACTTTGCTCATGTTAGGATGAGGTCCTCCTCCTGTTCCTGACATGGCCGTGGGGGCACATTAGGGCGTTGTAAGGCCTCTCCCCCAATCCAATTTTGAGATAGTCGGACTTTCATTTTAGGTATGTTAGGATGGGGTTCTCCCCCCGCTCCTAACATAACTTCGTTTCAGGCATTTGGAGGGGTCATATTCAGTCATGACAAATCCATGCCAGATGGGAAGAGTACGTCAAGTAGAAAGAAATTTAGATTCAAGGTGAAATCGTAAGTGATACATTTACAGATTTTTCGAGTTCCACGGTTGCAGGAGGTCTGCTCCTCCTTGAGGCCCTCCGGTGATGGAGTCGATGGTCCCGATGGGGGGCCGGTCCCCGGGTTGCTCCTCCCTTCTTGGCGGTTCAGGCTACGGAAGGGCCCTTGGCCGATCTCCTCTACCCTCAGGCCAGCGTTGGATGAACCTGTCGAGTCGACCTCGCCGAATGCGCTCCTCAATTTCATCCCAGAGCTGGATGCATTCCTCTGTGTCGTGGCCGTGGTCGCGGTGGTAGAGGCAAAACTTGTTAGGGTTGTGCTTTTTGGGATGTGTGCGCATCCTCTCCGGCCTAGGGAGCTGCTCCCTGACCTCCATCAGTACCTGGGCCTTCGAGGCGTTGAGGGGGGCGTAGCTGTGGAATCTCCCTGGTGGGGAACCCCGCCGAACCCCGCGATCCGGACTTCTCTGCCTGTGCACCTGGGTTGGAGTATGGGTGCGCTTGTGCCCAGGAGGGGATCAAGAACGCGGCCGGGCTTCCCTTGGCCTTTTTTCAATTGCGGGCTTACTCGAGCCTCCCGCTTGCCGCTCCCTCGCTGTCTCTTCATCCTTCATTTTGAAGGCTTCTACCGCTCAGGCGTATCCTTCAGCCCGAGCTAGCAAATCAGCAAAATTCCTGGGGTACTTCTTCTTCAGGGAGAACAAAAGGTCATTCTTCCGAAGGCCACCCTTCAGGGCGGCCATTGCGACTGATTGGTCCAAGTTTCGGACCTCCAGCACCGTGATGTTGAAACGGTTGATGTAGGCCCGAATGGACTCCCCTTCCCTCTGCTTGATGTTGATGAGGAACTCCGAACCCTTCCGGAGGCGTCGGCTGCTGACAAAATGGGCCACGAATTGGTGGCTCATTTGATCGAAGGAAAAGATGGTACCCGGTTTCAAAGCCGAGTACCAGTTCCTCGCCGCTCCCTTCAAGGTGGACGGGAAGGCTCGGCATAGGATGGCATCAGGAGCACCGTGAAGCAGCATCATCGTCCGGAAGGCCTCCAGATGATCAATCGGGTTCGAAGTCCCATCGTAGCTTTCGAACTGGGGAAGCTTGAAGTTTGGCGGGATCGGTTCCTGCATGATCATTTGAGAGAAGGGAGTGTTGGGAAATGTGTCCCAAAAAGCCAATCGTCAAGCTGTTGACGGTTGAGCAACCAAGTATTGTAATTGATTTGTTAATAAATAAAATATATTTGGCATCTTCATCATAAGCCTTCATCTTCTAATGAACTCCGTTGTTATGATGAAGTCCTTAGGACTATTTAGGTTCGATAAAGAGAGAATTTATCGATTAGTCCTTAAAACTGTTCACGACCAAATGATAGGCTGTTAATAAGGACGACAGCTTCTATCGAGCATAGGTCGCTGTAGGCCATATGGGTTGGTTGTTCTCTTAACCAAGGAGTGTGGAGACACTGGTATAGCATACAGGTGAGATGTAAGGGTACATCATCATTGAACATGACCAACTCCAGAGTATTCTACTGTCGAGAATGTCTCTGATGGGATATAGGTATAAGTGTCCCTTAGACTTGAGATCGCCTCAGTGACTTGCAAGCAACTCACTGTGCTTTGGTACTGGACTAACTGAATTTCTAATTCAGGGATGGAAGGCTTCTGGGCACAGTCAAGTACTTGCGAAGTCAGAGTGTGATCGAGATGGGATTGACCACTCCAAGAGTTGGAGAAGAATGAGTCGCTGTATTTCAATTTAGCAAAACCTTGGCCAGGGTAATCCATCAGATGGATTTGATATTTTGAAATACAATGTGGACAACCTGATCAGAGTTGACAGTTGAGCTCTGGGGTGTCCTATGATCATTTTGGTCAAGGGGATGAATTATATGAAAACTATATCCGCATGGGTTCTAAGGATGTTGTTGTACACATTCGACCTATCCGGTCGTCGGGTACCATTGCTAGATGGTTACTTCGATTGGTATAGGAATTTATTCCTATGCTACCGGCTTAGGTTCGGACCTATGAGGTCACACACATTAGAGTTCATGATCCGATCAGATGGTTGATCAATGATTAAGAATCATTCTAGGGTTAGATGATCAATACGATTGATATTTAACCCAGTGCAAGTGTTGCAGGAGGATCGATTAGCAATTTGATTGCTAATTGACTTAATTTGATTAAGCCAATGGGATGAGATTAAGTCTAATTAAATATGATTTAATTAGATTTGGTTTGGGCTTGATTGGATCAAGTCCAATTGGTTTATTGGATAAGCCAAGTGCAAGGAAAAACTAGTCCTAGTTCAACTAGGACTTGGGTCAATCTAATTTCTAATTTGATTAAAAAATTAAATCAGATTTAAATATAATTTAATCTGATTCTTAATTAGGTTAAGATCTATTTTAATTAGGTTGATCTAATTTTGATTTGATTTGGTTTGGGAAACCAAATTAAAACAAGTTATGAGACAGAATCCTAGTAGGACTAGGATTCCACCTTGCGCCACATAAACCTTCTCCGCGCCCTCTCTCTTATTCAACGCCAATCTCCACTTATTTTGTGCAACAAAAGCCCTCTCCCAGATATCTCCCACATTCACAAAAGGTCTCTTCTCTTCTTTCTTACATGGAAGGTGGTTTGGATCAAATCTAAAAGGAATAAGTTTGGATTTCGAATTCTATGAGATAGAGTTTTAGAAATCCAAAACTCTTTCAATTTTGCACCGAATTTATCCAAATTTTTTTTAGAATTTTTGTGGCTTTTAGGGTTTACATTGTACACCCTTTGCTGGTAATCTATGTACGAAAATATGGAGGAGGTGCTCAAGAGTTGGGCGTCTCTTAACTTGCCATGTTTGGATAAGCCTTGACTAGGTGTTTGACCTAGACAAGGACTCTATCATATCTCTCTATATAAGATGAGTTTCTTTTTGAAATTTTAGGGGGAGATAGATTTTTGAGATACCTTTCTGTCATCCAAAAATCAAAGAGAAATACCTTTGGATCATGGAGATATAAAAGATGTAAGTTTGGGTGTCTAGAGAGAAAAACGTGAAGAAGAAGAGGATCTTCTTCTAGGGTTTTTATTTTCATATCTTTCCTCCTTCCATCTTGAGTTTCCTGAGAGCGTCTCAGATCTAAAACTTCTCCTTCTACTTTCATCTTTGGAAGAGTTCAAATCAAGAAGAAGGAGGCACCTGATCAACCATCAAAGAAGGATCAGCGCAGTACTAGCATACTGTGCTGATTTCCTGAAGCAGTACTTCTGATCGAGATTCGTGGGCTCGTGTGGATGACTCCTAGAGGTCGGATGCGTGTGCGGCTTGCAACATCATCCTTAAGCCCGGATCAGCGAGGTTAGAGTGTCTAACTTGCAAGGTAATAGATCTGATCTATTGTTTAATACATACATTAGATGTGGTATAAAAACATGTTGATATGATCAACATGTAGTTCATGCTATATTTATATATTTTAATTTCTGATTTAATGCCATGTAATAATCATGTAATAGGATCTTAGATCTAAAGATTTTCTGATCTTAAAAAATAAATTTTGGTTTATTTTAGTCTTCCGCTGTATGATCTTGAAAAAGTTTCAAGATCTAACCCTCTTTTTCAAGATCTAACCCTGAAACCCTAGATCTGGTTCCTACAATTGGTATCAGAGCCAGGTTCTTTATTACATGATTATTTATACATGCTTAGATTATTTTTTAGATTAGATCTAATTTATAATCTGATTATTAAATCTGAAATTAAAATTTTAGATCAATCACAAACTGCAAGGTTGTCCTGCTGTAAGGTTTACCCCTTACAGTGCAAAGGTTGTCCTAGTTTGTGTAGATCTATCTTTAATCATAAATTTGTTAGATATGATCTAGATTAAATTTATGATTTATTAGATTTAAAAGATGTTTAAATCTGAAATAAAATCTCTTTGTTAACAATTTTTATGCAAAAAAATTATTTAAAGTTGAAATTGTTTCAATTACATGAACCTGTTTAGATTAGATCTAAAGTAGTTTTATGTTTATTTCACTTGCATCTTGATTATGAATCAAACATGCAATATGATTGGTAGAATCATATTGTAAAATTATTTTACAAATATGAAAATTATTTTTTTTGAAAAGCCAAACCCAACCCTCAGCCCAAAACTTAATTAAGAATTAAGAAGTTGTTTGATAAGGTTCTAGGATTGTGAATTGAAGAACCTAAGACACAAATCATAACACATTGGGTTAATGGGTTAGTAAAAATTAGGTCCATTAATTGGGTTAGACCTATGGTTAGATTAAAGATGGACTTAATTAGAGAATTGACTAAATCTAATCAATTGTTGTCTTAGATTAGGTCAAGGATTCTCTAGATCAATTACAATAGTTGTAGTTGGTCAAGTCCATGTCTTTAACGAGAACCAAATGGACTTGATTTTTGGCTAAGCGGTCTAGCACGAACTGTTAGGTTGATCTAATTGAAACTAATTAAACCAGTTGGTGTCTAAGGTAAACCAGATCGGTGGTTTTTAATTGGGAGCCCGCTTACCTGGCCATTTCTGATGGTGTCTAAGGCAAGCTTTGGCAGACCCTCCCACTGATCGAACTTACCTGGCCTCTTGGTGAAATTATGTTTTGATCGGATCACTTGACTATTCGAGCTGACCCATGTTAGCTAGGTAAATCAGTGTGACTGATTTAGGTGCTCCTAGACCAGCCCTGGTCTCCCTTAAGCTGACTTGGTGAAGCCAGTGGGAGGATCATGATAAGCTGGTTCATCTGACCTCATCCTCTATATTATTTAAATCCTTTAAAATTATTAGGTCTTTAAAATGATAAAGTTATGGAGATAACTGAGTCATAGCCTCCCATTAAGGTGTTTGATAATGAGTCCATGAACTCAATAATCATTGCAGACCCAAAGGCCTGGTGCTTGTTGACTATTGGAATTATCACTCATCATATGACAACTTGGAAGTATCTCTCTAATGGTGGTTAGGTGAGCCAACCAAAGTTGGGCTTAATCATTCGTTGGTTAGATACACCAAGTATGATCATGTTAATGGTTGGACCTAACTAGATCCTTACAGTGGAGGCCAAAGCCTACTGATTAGGTTTCTGGGGCAAAATTAAAATTACTAAAAATTATTTAGAGAAACAATTGGTTATGAACCTACCCTTAGATGTACATGGGTTGGCCAACCAAAGTTGGGCTTGTGTGCAGTCTAAGTGGATTCTAGTACCCACTAAGAAATTAGGGTAATTCCTCGAATTGAAGGTAGAGGCTACCAATTCGAATAAAATAGTGGGAGAAACCTTTTGATTAAAGTCCAAATCTTTAGGTTTAATGAATCAATTACTAATTAGGTTATGGTTCTCCTTTGTGCAAATATGGCCACTTCCCTATCGCTCCGATCATTGTTGGACAATGATAAGTTGGTGGGACCCAACTTCGGTAGCTGGTACCGAAAGTTGAAGATAGTCTTGGAGCATGAACGGATCCTATATGTGATAATGGATCCTGCACCTGAGGAGCCAGCTGTCAATGCACGTGGAACAGTCAGAGACACTTACCAGAAGTGGCTCAGTGACCGGACCACGGTGCGCTGTATCATGCTGGCTGCTATCATGAGCGATGAGTTTAGTCGCAGATTCGAGACGGCTCAGCCAAAGGACATGCTTCAAGTGTTGGAGGATACCTTTGGCACACCCGATGACGTAGAGAGGGACAAGACTAGTTGTGCCATCTTCAACGCCAAAATACGGGATGGAGTCTCTGTCACTGATCATGTATTGTACATCATCGAGCTGATGGAATGATTGAGCAAGCTCGGCTTTCCCTTGCATGAGCAGCTTGGGAAAGATGCAATACTGAACTCGCTGCCCAAGTCTTGTCTCCCATTCCTCACTCATTATAGAATGACAAAGCCTGAAGTAAACTACCATGGGTTAATGGGGTTGCTTCAGAACTTTAAGAAGGATCACCAACTCCTCAAGGAGTCGGTGAACTCAGTGAACTCAGTGGGAGGTTCATCTTCTGGATCTCGACCCTTTGAGAAAGGAAAGAAGAACAAGAAGAAGAAAGTCAAGAAGGTGCAAGTTCAGGCTGGGACATCTGTGCAGAGCCAGACCAAAAAGATCAAGCCTGATAAGAGTCTATTCTACTGGCAAGCACCCTAGATTAGATAGTGTGTCAAATATCTACTTATGGCATTGGAGGCTAGGTCATATAAATAAGAACAGAATAAACAGGTTGACTCAAGAGGGAATCCTCAAAGTCAGTGATTGTGAATCACTTCCAATCTGTGAGTTCTGTCTTCTTGGTAAAATGACCAAGTCACCTTTTACTGGAAAAGGTGAGAGAGCTACTGAGCTCTTGGGCCTAGTACATACTGATGTATGCGGGCCCATGAGCACCAGTGCTAGAGGTGGATATTTCTACTTCATAGCTTTCACGGATGACCTATCCCATGATGGATATGTCTATCTGATGAAACATAAGTCGGATTCATTTGAAATGTTCAAACGATTCTGAAGTGAAGTAGAAAAATAAACTGGAAAGAGTATTAAAACTCTTCGATCTGATCGAGGAGGAGAATACCTTTCTAGTGAATTTCTCACATATCTAGGAGAGAATGGGATTCTCTCCCAATGGACTCCTCCAGGAACACCACAGCATAATGGTGTGACTGAAAGGAGGAATCGAACTCTGTTAGACATGGTCCGATCCATGATGGGTTTTGCTAGCTTGCCGATATCCTTCTGGGGATATGCACTCGAATCGGCCTGTTATCTATTAAATAGGGTTCCAAGTAAGTCTGTAATTAAGACTCCATATGAGATATGGACGGGACGTAAGCCAGCACTTTCACACCTTAGGGTCTGGGGGTGCCCGGCCTATGTCAAACGATTAGTCACAGACAAACTTGGACCTAGGTCTGACAAATGCTCATTCATAGGGTACCCCAAAGAGACAAAAGGATATTTTTTCTACCATGCTGATGAACAAAAGGTGTTCGTCAGCCTTAAGGCAATCTTTTTAGAAAAGGAGTTCCTTGGTGAAGGAACCATTGCCTCTAAGGTTGAACTTGATGAAGTTCAACAGGTAGAAGGACCGACACCAATAGCTGAACCTGAGTTGGATATGATTAGATCAGATCTGGAGCCCAATATACCTGTACCATTAAGGCGATCCGGTAGAGTACCGCATCAGCCGGACAGATACTACGATTTCTTGATCCGGGATGGTGATCCCATTGAACTTGATGAGAATAATGAGGATCCGATCACCTATATGGATGCTATGCAGAGACCTGATTCTGAGAAATGGCTTGAAGCCATGAAATTCGAAATGGAGTCCATGAAGGTCAACGATGTATGGACATTGGTTGACCCACCTAAAGGGGTTAAACCCATTGGGTGTAAATGGGTCTTCAAAAGGAAGAGGGGCGCAGACGGAAAGGTGGAGACCTATAAAGCCCGTCTGGTTGCCAAGGGGTATCGTCAACGTTATGGTATTGACTATGATGAGACATTTTCTCCTGTGGCAATGCTCAAATCTATTTGGATAATGCTTGCAATAGCTGCCCATCTGGATTATGAGATCTGGCAGATGGATGTAAAGACAGCTTTCCTGAATGGAGAGCTGACTGAAGAGGTGTATATGATACAACCTGAAGGGTTTACATCCACAGATGAGTCCAAGGTGTGCAAGCTTCAGAGATCCATTTATGGACTGAAGCAAGCTTCTCGGAGTTGGAACATGCGTTTTGATAAGGTGATCAAAACGTATGGCTTCATTAAGAATGGAGAAGAGCCCTGCATCTATAAATGGGCAAATGGTCCAGTTGTGGTATTTCTTGTCTTGTACGTGGATGACATTCTCTTAATCGAGAATGACATCCCCGCACTACAGGGAATAAAAGTTTGGTTGTCATCACAGTTCTCCATGAAGGACTTGGGTGAAGCATCCTACATCCTAGGGATGAAGATTTATAGGGATAGATCTAAAAGGATGCTTGGGTTATCCCAGTCCATGTACATAGACACTGTGCTGAAGAGGTTCAGCATGGAGAATTCCAAGAAGGGCTATCTACCGATAGGCCATGGAATTTCTCTCTCTAAGAAGGATTGTCTGACAACTCCTGAAGAGAGAGAGCGTATGAGTAGAGTCCCATATGCTTCAGCCGTGGGATCTATCATGTACGCCATGACATGTACAAGACCAGATGTGGCATACTCACTAGGAGTAGTGAGTAGATACCAATCTGATCCTGGAGAAGATCACTGGAAAGTGGTTAAAGCCATCCTTAAGTATTTGAGAAATACTAAGGACCAATGGTTGGTTTATGGCGAGTCAGATCCGAAACTTGTGGGGTTCACAGACTCCAGCTTCCAATCTGACCATGATGACAGCAGGAGCGTGTCGGGTTATATCTTTACTCTGAATGGTGGAGCCATCTGCTGGAAGAGTTCCAAGCAGCATACTGTGGCAGACTCTGTTTGTGAAGTGGAGTATATCGCAGCATCAGATGCCGCGAAGGAGGCTGTGTGGCTGAGAAAATTCATCAACGAGCTCGGAGTAGCACCCTCCCTCGATGGTCCGGTCCTGCTCTATTGCGACAGCACTGGTGCCATAGCTCAGGCGAAGGAACCCAAAGCACATCAGCGGACGAAGCACATCTTGCACCGCTTCCACCTGGTCCGAGAGATCGTGGATCGAGGTGACGTCGACCTTCAGAAGATCGACGGAAAGGAGAACCTAGCCGACCCCTTCACTAAAGCCTTGGTAATAAAGGAGTTCGACAACCACAAGTCGAAGATGGGTATTAGATACTGTGCCGAGTGGCTTTAGGACAAGTGGGAGTTGTTGGGAAATGTGTCCCAAAAAGCCAATCGTCAAGCTGTTGACGGTTGAGCAACCAAGTATTGTAATTGATTTGTTAATAAATAAAATATATTTGGCATCTTCATCATAAGCCTTCATCTTCTAATGAACTCCGTTGTTATGATGAAGTCCTTAGGACTATTTAGGTTCGATAAAGAGAGGATTTATCGATTAGTCCTTAAAACTGTTCACGACCAAATGATAGGCTGTTAATAAGGACGACAGCTTTTATCGAGCATAGGTCGCTGTAGGCCATATGGGTTGGTTGTCCTCTTAACCAAGGAGTGTGGAGATACTGGTATGGCATACAGGTGAGATGTAAGGGTACATCATCATTGAACGTGACCAACTCCAGAGTATTCTACTGTCGAGAATATCTCTGATGGGATATAGGTATAAGTGTCCCTTAGACTTGAGATCACCTCAGTGATTTGCAAGCAACTCACTGTGCTTTGGTACTGGACTAACTGAATTTCTAATTCAGGGATGGAAGGCTTCTGGGCACAGTCAAGTACTTGCGAAGTCAGAGTGTGATCGAGATGGGATTGACCACTCCAAGAGTTGGAGAAGAATGAGTCGCTGTATTTCAATTTAGCAAAACCTTGGCCAGGGTAATCCATCAGATGGATTTGATATTTTGAAATACAATGTGGACAACCTGATCAGAGTTGACAGTTGAGCTCTGGGGTGTCCTATGATCATTTTGGTCAAAAGGATGAATTATATGAAAACTATATCCGTATGGGTTCTAAAGATGTTGTTCTACACATTCGACCTATCCGATCGTCGGGTACCATTGCTAGATGGTCACTTCGATTGGTATAGAAATTTATTCCTATGCTACCAGCTTAGGTTCGGACCTATGAGGTCACACACATTAGAGTTCATGATCTGATCAAATGGTTGATCAACAATTAAGAATCATTCTAGGGTTAGATGATCAATACGATTGATATTTAACTCAGTGCAAGTGTTGCAGGAGGATCGATTAGCAATTTGATTGCTAATTGGCTTAATTTGATTAAGCCAATGGGATGAGATTAAGTCTAATTAAATATAATTTAATTAGATTTGGTTTGGGCTTGATTGGATCAAGTCCAATTGGTTTATTGGATAAGCCAAGTGCAAGGAAAAACTAGTCCTAGTTCAACTAGGACTTGGGTCAATCTAATTTTAAATTTGATTAGAAAATTAAATCAGATTTAAATATAATTTAATCTGATTCTTAATTGGGTTAAGACCTATTTTAATTGGGTTGATCTAATTTTGATTTGATTTGGTTTAGAAAACCAAATTAATACAAGTTATGAGACAGAATCCTAGTAGGACTAGGATTCCACCTTGCGCCACATAAACCTTCTCCACGCCCTCTCTCTTATTCAACGCCAATCTCCACTTATTTTGTGCGACAAAAGCCCTCTCCCAGATCTCTCCCACATTCACAAAAGGTCTCTTCTCTTCTTTCTTACATGGAAGGTGGTTTGGATCAAATCTAAAAGGAATAAGTTTGGATTTCGAATTCTATGAGATAGAGTTTTAGAAATCCAAAACTCTTTCAATTTTGCACCGAATTTATCCAAATTTTTTTTAGAATTTTTGTGGCTTTTAGGGTTTACATTGTACACCCTTTTCTGGTGATCCATGCACAAAAATATGGAGGCGGTGCTCAAGAGTTGGGCGTCCCTTAACTTTCCATGTTTGGATAAGCCTTGACTAGGTGTTTGACCTAGACAAGGACTCTATCATATCTCTCTATATAAGATGAGTTTCTTCATGAAATTTTAGAGGAAGATATATTTTTGAGAGTCCTTTCTGACATCCAAAAATCAGAGAGAAATACCTTTGGGTCGTAGAGATATAAAAGATGCAAGTTTGGGTGTCTAGAGAGAAAAACGTGAAGAAGAAGAGGGTCTTCTTCTAGGGTTTTTATTTTCATATCTTTCCTCCTTCCATCTTGAGTTTCCTGAGAGCGTCTCAGATCTAAAACTTCTCCTTCTATTTTTCATCTTTGGAAGAGTCCAAATCAAGAAGAAGGAGGCACCTGATCAACCATCAAAGAAGGATCAGCGCAGTACTAGCATACTGTGCTGATTTCCTGAAGCAGGACTTCTGATTGAGATTCGTGGGCTCGTGTGGATGACTCCTAGAGGCCGGATGCGTGTGCGGCTTGCAACATCATCCTTAAGCCCGGATCAGCGAGGTTAGAGCATCTAACTTGCAAGGTAATAGATCTGATCTATTGTTTAATACATACATTAGATGTGGTATAAAAACATGTTGATATGATCAACATGTAGTTCATGCTATATTTATATATTTTAATTTTTGATTTAATGCCATGAAATAATCATGTAATAGGATCTTAGATCTAGGAATTTTCTGATCTTAAAAAATAAATTTTGATTTATTTTAGTCTTCCGCTGTATGATCTTGAAAAAGTTTCAAGATCTAACCCTCTTTTTCAAGATCTAACCCTGAAACCCTAGATCTGGTTCCTACAGGGAGGGTCAGTACAAATATCCTCACCATAAGCGGGGGGTGCATGGCGAAGTTCTTCGATCCGTCGGTTCATCTCCTGGAGCCTCCGATCCAGGAAATCCTCCCGACTTCGAGTCTCGAGGGTCCTCTGGTAGAATGGGGGCAGGGATCTTCCAGGGGGGGAGTCGTGGTCCGATTGAGGGCTCTCCACCCTCGGGTTCATTTTTCCAGGGAGGATGGGGCGGCTGGCCCAGGTGGCCCGCCCCGCCGCCGGATTCTGGTGTTCCGGGGATGCCCTTTCCGGGCGTACTGATGCCTGCGGCTGCTGCTGCTACAAAGCCTACACAGCTTCTGTGAGGCCTCTGACCTGCTGTGCTAGCAGGTCAAACTGCTCCGCGCTGACCGCCACCGTCGGAGGAGGAGGAGGAGGTTAAGAAATAGGAGGAGAGGCCGGAGCCTGAGATCTGGCCATGGAGGCCGTGGACCATCGCGTGGACGCCTTGCGGGGAGGCATCGAGTAAGGATCCCGTGGGGGAAACAAGGAATGGATGTCAGAGGAGACGATCGAAGGCGGCTCTGTTGAGCGCTCCTTTAAGAACAAGGGTACTGCGGAGGTTCGCGCCCCTTCCTCTAGCGCCAATCCTGTTGGTGCAAAAATTCGCTTGCGCTAGAGAAGCTGGAGTCGAGGGAGTCGCGGTCGCCGCCGGGACCTGCAAAGGATGTCTAAACCAGAGGTGGGGTTGCTCCGGCAAGACCCTCCGACGCTCGAGTCAGTTCTTTGCCTCAACAAGAATGGAGTGCTCGAACGGAGAATTTAGTAGAGTTTTGAGGTAAAGAATTAGAGCTTATGGAATAACGTATCTAGGACCCCCTTTTATAGGCGGAGGGGGCGGTAGCCTGATAGCGATATCTGTAACCGTCTGGCAGTGGGCTGCCCAGGGTCAGACGGAGTTTGTTGCAAAGAGTAGTGGAGTGGACCCGTGGCTATCATCGGAGTGTGCCACGTGGAGTCTGCCGAGGGAAGTGGAGCGGTGTCCGTTGTCGCGACTTGTCAGCGGATGGAAGAATCGCGCGGTATCCGTCGCAGGAAGTGGAGCAGGATTGTGGCCGTTATCGTGGCTTGTCAGGGAGTGATGGAACTGCGTGGAATCCACCGCAGGAAGTGGAGCGGGATCGTGGTGGTTGCTGTGTCGCACCTGGGAGTGCAGATCCGTCGGCTGAAGTTCGGCAGCGGTCGGAGCTGATGACGGAGTCCGGCTTCCGTAGGAGTCCGGGTGGAGTCCTCTGCAATTAAAGTCAGGTGCGAAGTCCGGCTCCCGTAGGAGTCCGGATGGATCTTACCGGCGATTGAAGTTGGCGACAGAGCTCAGCTCCGGTAGGAGTTCGGGCGGAGTTCCCCTTGAGGTTGGAGTCGTGGGCGGAGCCTGGCTCCCGTAGGAGTCCGGGCGGAGTCCTCTCAGAGTTGATGTTGCGGGCGGAGCCCGGCTCTCGTAGGAGTCCGGGCGGAGTCCTCCTGTAATTAAAGTTAGGTGCGAGGTCCGGCTCCCGTAGGAGTCCGGACGGATCTTACCGGCGGTTGAAGTTGGCGACGGAGCCCGGCTCCCGTAGGAGTCCGGGCGGAGTCCCCCTTGAGGTTGGAGTCGTGGGCGGAGCCCGGCTCCCGGCTCCCGTAAGAGTTCGGGCAGAGTCCTCTCAGAGTTGATGTTGCGGGCGGAGCCCAGCTCCCGTAGGAGTCCGGACGGAGTCCTCTTGCAATTAAAGTTAGGTGCGAAGTCTGGCTCCCGTAGGAGTCCGGACGGATCTTACCGGCGGTTGAAGTTGGCGACGGAGCCCGGCTCCCGTAGGAGTCCGGGCGGAGTCTCCCTTGAGGTTGGAGTCATAGGCGGAGCCCGGCTCCCGTAAGAGTTCGGGCAGAGTCCTCTCAGAGTTGATGTTGCGGGCGGAGCCCGACTCCCGTAGGAGTCCGGGCGGAGTCCTCCTGCAATTAAAGTTAGGTGCGAAGTCTGGCTCCCGTAGGAGTCCGGACGGATCTTACCGGCGGTTGAAGTTGGCGACGGAGCCCGGCTCCCGTAGGAGTCCGGGCGGAGTCCCCCTTGAGGTTGGAGTCGTGGGCGGAGCCCGGCTCCCGTAGGAGTCCGGGCAGAGTCCTCTCAGAGTTGATGTTGCGGGCGGAGCCCGGCTCCCGTAGGAGTCCCGGCGGAGTCCTCCTGCAATTAAAGTTAGGTGCGAAGTCTGGCTCCCGTAGGAGTCCGGACGGATCTTACCGGTGGTTGAAGTTGGCGACGGAGCCCGGCTCCCGTAGGAGTCCGGGCGAAGTCCCCCCTAAGGTTGGAGTCGATTCTGCTGAGAACTTCGGCTGTGGGTATTTTATACCCAACAGTTACAATCACAACACTCAAAACCTACGTGAATATGGTTACTGTATAATTCATCCTTTTGACCTCTGTGTTTAGGATGACTCAGGGTTAAACTGTCAACCTTGATTAGATCATCCGAATCGTGCTGAACTCAAACAGTCCTGTGACTCCTCATAAAGACTACCCTGGCCAAGATTTTGCTAAATTGAAATACGACTGTACACAGCTCCTAAACTGGAGTGGTCAATCTCATCTTGACACACGCACCGACAAGTCAAGTATTTGACTACACCCAGCAGCCTTCCGTCACTGAATTAGAAATTCAGATAGTCCAGTGCCTAAGTGCAGTGAGTTGCTTGCATGTCACCGTGGCGGTCTCAGGTCGGAGGGATATTTATACCCATATTCCATCGGAGAAAATCTTGATAGCAGAAATAGCTCCGGAGTTGGTCACATTCAATGCAGATGTACCCTTACATCTCACCTGTATGCCATATCAGTGTCTCCACACTCATTGGTTAAGAGGACAACCAACCTATATGGCTGCTTGATAAATATTGTCGTCCTTGGTAACAACGTATCATTTGATCACGAACAGATTTAAGGACTAAACGACAAATCCTCCTTTGCCGAGTCTAAATAGTCCTAAGGACTTCACCACAACATAGGAGTTCATTAGAAGATGAAATATTTTGTGATGAAAAAATACCAAAATAATTTTTATTAATTCATAATTCATGTACATATACAAAAAAGAGCACAACTGTCAACAGGCTAACGATTGACTTTGGGACACTATTTCCAACAGAAAGTCCATGCAGATTGTTGCAATGACTTCATGTTAGTAGAAAATTTGAGAACAGTAAGAGATTTCTGAATGTTGGAGTTGGAAGTTATATTCTAATCTTAGTTTTAAAAATTATCGAGCTTATTTTTAATTCTAATAATATTGTTGGGTATAAAATACCCAAGGCTCTGCCAACAAGGCCAACCTCAAAAGAAATCTCCGCCTGGGCTCCCACGGGAGCCGGACTTCATCCTCGACGACCAACAACTTCAGCTGCAAGATAGCTCCGCCCGGACTCCTACGGGAGCCGGGCCCCGCCGATGACTCCAATGACTGCTAGTAAGCTCCGTCCAGACTCCTACGGGAGTCGGACTTCACCTTTAACTTTGATTGCAGAGGACTTCACCCGGACTCCTACGGGAGCCGGGTTCCGTCCATGATGCCAAGGAAGACTTCACCCGGACTCCTACAAGAGCCGGGTTTCGATCTCGGTATCAACTGCTGGTAAGCTCCGTCCGGACTCCTACGGGAGCCGGACTTCACCTTTAACTTTGATTAAAGAGGACTCCATCCGGACTCCTACAGGAGTTGGGTTCTGTCCACGACGCCAAGGAGGACTTCACCCGGACTCCTACGGGAGCCGGGTTCCGTCCACGATGCCAAGGAAGACTTCACCCGGACTCCTATGGGAGCCGGGTTCCGATCTCGGTATCAACTGCTGGTAAGCTCCGTCCGGACTCCTACGGGAGCCAGACTTCACCTTTAACTTTGATTGCAGAGGACTCCATCCGGACTCCTACGGGAGCCGGGTTCTGTCCACGATGCCAAAGAGGACTCCATCCGGACTCCTACGGGAGTCGGGTTCCATCCACGACGCCAAGGAAGACTCCACCGAACTCCTACGGGAGCCGGGTTTCGATCTCAGTATCAACTGCTGGTAAGCTCCGTCCGGACTCCTACGGGAGCCGGACTTCACCTTTAACTTTGATTGCAGAGGACTCCATCCGGACTCCTACGGGAGCCGGGTTCTGTCCACGATGCCAAAGAGGACTCCATCCGGACTCCTACGAAAGTCGGGTTCCATCCACGACGCCAAGGAAGACTTCACCGGACTCCTACGGGAGCTGGGTTCCGATCTCGGTATCAACTGCTGGTAAGCTCCGTCCGGACTCCTACGGGAGCCGGACTTCACCTTTAACTTTGATTGCAGAGGACTCCATCCGGACTCCTACGGGAGCCGGGTTCCATCCATGATGCCAAGGAAGACTTCACCCGGACTCCTATGGGAGCCGGGTTCCGTCCACGATGCCAAGGAAGACTCACCCGGACTCCTACGGGAGCCGGGTTTCGATCTCGGTATGAACTGCTGGTAAGCTCCGTCCGGACTCCTATGGGAGCCGGACTTCACCTTTTACTTTGATTGCAGAGGACTCCGCCCGGACTCCTACGGGAGCCGGACTCTGCTCTCAGTATCAACTGCTGGTAAGTTCCGTCCGGACTCCTATGGGAGCCGGACTCCACTCACGACCCCAACCGAAAGGAGGACCCCTCCCGGACTTCTACAGAGGCCGGACTCCGACCGCTGCCGAGCCTCAATCAACAGATCCGCGCCTCCTGGCAGATCACAATAACAACCATGATTCTGTTCCACTCCCTGCGGCAGGTGCTGCGCGACTCCACTACTCTCTGACAACTAGCGGCAACGGACGCCGCTCCACTACCTGCAACAGGCTCTACGTGGCAGGCCATGACAATAGCCACGGGTCTACTCCACTACCCTTCGCAATAAATTTCCCTGACCATGGGCGGTCCACTACCAGACGGTTACAAATGTCGCCATCAATCCATTGCCTCCCCCGTCTATAAAAGGGGGACCCAGATACGTTATTCTCTAAGCTCATTTTCTTATCTCAAAACTCTGCTAAATTCTCCGTTCGAGCACTCCATTCTTGTTGAGGTAGAGAACTGACTTGAGCGTCGGAGGGTCTTGCCGGAGCAACCCCACCTCCGGTTTAGACTTCCTTTGCAGGTCCCGACGGCGACCGCGGCTTCCCCGACTCCAGCTTCTCCGGCGCAAGCAGATTTTTGCACCAACAGGATTGGCGCTAGAAGAAGGGCTGTGTCTTCACAGTACCCTTGTTCTTAAAGGAGCGCTCAACGGATTTGCTTCCGGCCATCTTTTCCGGTGCCCAATCCTCCTTCCCTCATCTGATGCCTTCTCGCGAGGTCTCTGCACAACCACCTCCGGCTATGGTCGTCGATAAGGGGTGGCCGGATGACCGGTCTCTGCCGGATTCCATCAATGTCATCTCGGGGGAATCCCGACGGGAGGCAATCAACGTACCAGCTGCATCCCCCAAGCGGCAAAAAGTTGAAGAACCCATCACCTTCAATGAAGTGGACACCTAGGGAGTCCAATTCCCTCATAACGACGCGGTCGTAGTTTCCTTGAACATAGCAAATTACGACGTCCGTCGCATTCTCGTCGACAATGGGAGTTCGACCGACGTTCTGTTCTACAACGCCTTTTCAAGAATAACCACTCTTGGCGGTCATCTGAGACCGATTTGCTCCCCCTTTGATAGGGTTTACTGGTGACGCCGTTCTGACGGAAGGAATGATAGCTCTGACTGTGACCGCGGGTCAGTATCCAAAGCAGTCCAGAGCTCTGGTGAATTTCCTGGTGGTAAAGGCACCATCTGCCTACAATGCAATCCTTGGCCGACCCAACCTCAATGCCCTCAGAGCTGTCGTTTCAACCTACCATTTGAAATTGAAGTTCCCCACCGACCAGGGGATCGGAGAGGTCCGGGGAGACCAAGCCCTGGCCAGACATTGCTACAACATCGCCTTGCAAGGAAGCGATCAAGCGGACCCCTGTCCGGTCGATGGATTGGATGCTCGCGATGACCTCACTGAAGAGAGGGGCGATCCAATTGAAGACCTAATACCAATCCCTTTGAATGATGGGAACACGGAGCATGTGGTGTTAATTGGCTCCAACCTGGGGGAGGAAGTGCGGACGTGTCTTGTAGATTTCCTCCAAAGGAATGCGGACGTTTTCGCATGGGTCCCGGCGGATATGTCGGGGATGACACAGAAGTCATGGAACATCATCTGGCAGTCGACCCTAAACATCGGCCGACGAAAGAAAAAATCCGGAGTCATGCTCCGGAGAGGCAGAAGGCGATAGCCGAGGAAGTGGATAAGCTTCTCAAGGCCGGATTTATTAAGGAAGTCAATTATCCTGAGTGGATCTCCAATGTTGTTTTGGTCAAGAAAGCAAACGGCAAGTGGAGGATGTGTATCGACTTCAAAAAGCTGAATAAGGCTTGTCCAAAGGACAGCTACCCCCTTCCCAGGATCGACCAGCTGTTGGACGCTACCTCGGGCCATGAGCTCCTCACTTTTATGGACGCGTTCTCCGGCTATAACCAGATTAGAATGGCATCGAAAGATAAAGAAAAGACAGCTTTCATCACTAATCGTGGCCTTTACTGCTACAGGGTCATGCCATTCGGCCTCAAGAACGCGGGCGCAACCTATCAACGACTGGTGAACAAAATCTTCAAAGAGCAGATTGGCCGAAACATGGAGGTTTACGTGGACGATATGCTTGTAAAAAGCAGGTCTTCCAGAAATTATGTCGCCGACCTCGAGGAAACCTTTGGTGCTCTTCGAAAGTATAGAATGAAGCTGAACCCGACCAAATATGCTTTTGGGGTAACCTCAGGAAAGTTCCTAGGCTTCATGGTATCGAGGTGCGGGATTGAGGCCAATCCAGAGAAAATTTGCGCCATCCAAGAGATGACCGCCCCAAGGTCAATCAAGGAGGTTCAGTGCCTCACGGGAAGGATTGCGGCTCTTAATCGCTTTGTCGCGAGGTCGGCCGAACGATGTTTGCCCTTTTTTCAAACCCTCAAGCAGCCGAAGAACTTCTGTTGGACCTCTGAATGCCAACAGGCATTCGAAGAATTAAAAGGCTACCTTAGCTCACTCCCACTGCTGGCGAAGCCCGAACCT
This sequence comes from Elaeis guineensis, assembly GCF_000442705.2. Taxonomy (NCBI): domain Eukaryota; kingdom Viridiplantae; phylum Streptophyta; class Magnoliopsida; order Arecales; family Arecaceae; genus Elaeis; species Elaeis guineensis. The sequence continues at coordinate 40,886,107 of NC_026004.2, read as the reverse complement.
GAGGAGGAACTATTTTTGTACCTGGCAGTCTCTCCCACAGCCCTCACAGCTGTCCTTGTCAAAGAAGAAATGAAAGTCCAGCGATCGGTCTACTACATTAGCCGCGCGTTGAGGGACACCAAGACTAGGTATACTAAATTAGAAAAACTGACCTACGCCTTGTTGATTGTAGCTCGGAGACTCCGACCTTACTTTCAAGGGCACACGGTGACGCTACTCACCAATCAACCGATCAAGGTGGTTTTGCACCGAGCTGATACCTCTGGAAGAATGGCAAAATGGGCAATCGAGCTCACAGAATTTGACATCAACTACAAACCTAGACCAGCAATAAAGGCCCAAATATTGACAGATTTTATAGTAGAGTGCACCATCCCAGAGGAGGCCGAACCTGAGCAAAGCAAAGTTGACGACCTGAAGACTCAACCGAACTCCCCCAACGAAGAAGCCGGTCCCTCCGATTGCTTTTGGACCCTCTATGTGGATGGATCTTCCAACATGGCAGGCGTGGGTGCAGGCCTGATCTTGGTCAGCCCAGAGGGAGTCATCGCGGAGTACGCTCTGCATTTCGAGTTCCCCACAACAAACAATGGAGCGGAATATGAAGCTCTGATTGCAGGATTAAGGATCGTCAAAGAGCTTGGAATAGGTCAACTCCGGGTGCACAGCGATTCCCAACTTATGGTGGGACAAGTCAGCGGGAGCTATGAAGCGCGGGAGGACAGTATGGCCAAATATCTTGAGAAAGTAAAGGAGTTTACCCCCGCCTTTAGCAGTTTCAACATCAGGCAGATTCCAAGGTCGGAGAATACCAGAGCCGACCTTCTCTTCAAGCTGGCGACATCGGCTCCGGCCGAATTGCCCAAAGGCATCCTCTTTGAAGTTCTAAAATATCCGGGTACAGAAGAACCGCGGCCCACAATGGAAATCGACCACGAGCCCAGCTGGGTCGACCCACTGATAACCTATCTTAGAGATGGAGTTCTCCCACAGGACGCGAAAGAGGCCCGGAAGCTCCGAAATCAAGCCTCCCGGTACATCCTTTATGAGGCAAATTGTACAAAAGATCATACTCCTTGCCCCTCTTAAGGTGTCTCCGGCCCTCAGAAGCTGACTACGCTTTATGGGAAGTGCACGAGGGAGCTTGTGGAAACCATTTGGGTGCCAGATCTTTATCCCACAAGCTACTCCGCCAAGGGTATTACTGGCCAACGATGCATCATGATTCGATCGAATATGTCAAAAAGTGTGACCGATGCCAGAGATACGCCAACATCCAGAGACAGCCCGCTACCGAGCTCACACCCTTGAGTGCCCCATGGCCTTTTGCACAATGGGGGATGGATATTCTTGGCCCCTTTCCCATGGCGTCTGGGCAAAGGAAGTTCCTCCTTGTAGCGATCGACTACTTCACCAAATGGGTCGAGGCCGAGCCACTGGCAAAAATCACAGAAGCAAAAGTACAAGATTTTGTTTGGAAGTCAATTGTGTGCAGGTTCGGTCTGCCTAGAACCCTAATCACTGATAACGGACGACAATTCACGGGAGCAAGATTCACCGAATTCTGTGAAGATCTAAACATCTCCCACAACTTCACATCAGTAGCCCATCCTCAGGCGAACGGCGAAGCTGAGGTAACTAACAGAACCCTTTTGCAGGGGATTAAGACAAGGCTCGAAAAAGCAAAAGGAACTTGGGCGGACGAGCTTTATCATGTGCTATGGGCGTATCGAACCACCCAGAGGTTACCTACAGGGGAGACTCCCTTTGCTTTAGCCTTTGGTACGGATGCCGTCATCCCGATCGAGCTTAAACTCCCGTCGGCACGAGTCATGGCATTCGACGAACCCCAAAATGCACAAAGTCTTAGAGCCAACCTCGACCTGCTGGAAGAAAGATGGGAGATTGCTCAGGTTCGAATGGCAGCCTACAGACAGAAAGTTGCCCGATATTACAACGCCCGAGTCAAGAACAAGGCATTTAAAGCAGGAGATCTAGTGCTCCGACGAGCTGCTGTCTCGCAACCACAGGGCCAGGGGAAACTTGCCCCAAACTGGGAGGGACCTTACGAGGTCAAGGAAGTAGTCCGGTCCGAAACTTATTATCTTAAGGAGCTCGGAGGAGCCGACCTCCCGCAACCGTGGAGCTCAAAAAACTTACGGATGTACTACCAGTAATTTCGTCTTAATCAAAAAGCGCGTGCCCATATGTCTTGGGAAAATTCAAGCAAACTGTATCAAAAACAAAAGGGCAACCTCATAAAGTCGAAGGCCCAGTTCTTTTAGATCGGATGGGGGGAGAGGCCTCGCAACGCCCATATGTGCCCCCACAGCCCTGTTAAGGACAGGAGGAGAACCTCGCCCTAACTTGAGCAAAGTCGAAGGCCCGGTTCTTTTAGACCGGATGGGGGGAGAGGCCCTACAATGCCCATATGTGCCCCCACAGCCCTGTTAGGGACAGGAGGAGAACCTCGCCCTAACTTGAGCAAAGTCAAAGGCCCGGTTCTTTTAGACCGGATGGGGGGAGAGGCCTTACAATGCCCTAATGTGCCCCCACAGCCTTGTTAGGGACAGGAGGAGAACCTCGTCCTAACTTGAGCAAAGTCAAAGGCCCGGTTCTTTTAGACCGGATGGGGGGAGAGGCCTTATAACGCCCTAATGTGCCCCCACAGCCCTGTTAGGGACAGGAGGAGAACCTCGCCCTAACTTGAGCAAAGTCAAAGGCCCGGTTCTTTTAGATCGGATGGGGGGAGAGGCCTTACAACGCCCTAATGTGCCCCCACAGCCATGTCAGGAACAGGAGGAGAACCTCACCCTGACATGAGCAAAGTCGAAGACCCGGTTCTTTTAGACCGGATGGGGGAGAGGCCTCACAGTGCCCTAACGCGCCCCCACAAGCCAGGCTGGTAACGAGAGGAGAACCTCACGCCGGCTTGAGCAAAATGGAAGGTCCGGACTCCCACGGGATCCGGGTTCCAACTACAAAGAAGACTTCACCCGGACTCCTACGGGAGCCGGGTTCCAACAATAAAAAAAGATTTCATCCGGACTCCTACGGGAGCCGGGTTCCGACGCCAAGGAAGGCTTCACCCGGACTCCTACGGGAGCCGGGTTCCGTCCATGACACCAAGGAAGACTTCACCCGGACTCCTATGGGAGCCGGGTTCCATCCACGATGCCAAGGAAGACTTCCCCCGGACTCCTACGGGAGCCAGGCTCCATCGCCGACATCGTCTACAGGACAACCCCGCCCGGACTTCTACGGAAGCCGGACTTTGCCTATGACTTTGATTGCAGGAAAACTTTGCCCTGACTCCTACGAGAGCCGGGCTACTCCAACTTCAGGAGGGCTTCTCCGTTCGAACTACCAAGGGAGCCGAACTTAGCCCCGACTTCAGCGGAGAAAAATCCAAGCAAAAAAGGAAAGCAAATAGTGCCCGAAGGCAACGGAAGCTCGAATCCCCGAATTCAAGCCCTAGGAGGGATCTCGGGCCCGAAGGGCCCCAAGCAAACCTGCAACCATCAACGGAATGACAATTGGGTATCTTCGAACGGCGTAAAAGCCGAAAAGGAGCTCGACAAATGACAACCCCACATGAACAGAAGAGGTCATCAATGACCTTGGGACGACGTGAAAAAGAAAAGGAGAAGAGAAGGAAGAAAGAGGAAAGGAAAATGAAGGAGTTCGACAGACAACTATTTAATGCGAGATACAGACGAGGTAACAAAATCTCTTTTTCATTTAACAGGAGTATACGTTACAGGACCCAGTGGGTCAGGAAAAAAAGAAAAAGAAGATACACATCATCGCAAGCCTCGCAAACACGGTTCGGGTAGGATGAACCGGAGGTCGCTCCGAGCTGCAAACTCCTCTTCCCGTCTCTGTCCTTCTCAGTCGCGTTCTCCAATACGTGTAACAGCTCTCGCCCCATCTCGCCTCATTCTGTCTTCGAAGTCCCAACCCTAGCGAGAAAAGGGTGGGATAGATCCCCGGGGGTGGTAAGGGCAACGGCGGCAGTAGCGAAGACCTGTTTCAAGAAGAACCGGAGTCACCTTGGAAGCGGTAGCGACGCCAGAGATGTGCCTCATCTCCGAATGCCCCACGACAGCCGCCACCCAAAATGCTCTGGCAAGGTCGGCATGCGCTACTTCCACCATCCCCGCAACAAGTTCCACTGCCCCACCGTCGACACCGACCGCCTCTGGTCCCTCGACCCCGACGGCGTCAAGGATCCCGTCATGGCTTATGATGACAGCTCTGCCCTCTTGACCGGTATCACCCCTCCTTGCTACTCCAAAATTCACGGGCAGAATAACTTCACTGACAGCCCCCGTTATTAAACCCTTGTTGTTGAAGGAATTCTTCCTTGAGCCCCCTTTAAAACGATGGAGATTCTCACCGGCCGCCATTCTCCTCCTCACCTTCCTCCAAGCCCTAGACATCACCTCGAGAACGGCCTCCGGGGTAGAGGGCATGGCGTAGAAACCCTCAGAGAAGAATTGGGGGGCTGAAGAAGGCCAGGACTGGTGCGAGGGAAGCAAGGCTCTCAGGCGAAAGAAAGGCGCCAGGATGAAGCCATGAAAGGACTAGGGGGTTTAAATAGCCGACGGATCCTAGCGCAGTTATGGCGGCGGGTATTCCTGGGCCAACTGGTGCGTGCCACATGTTGCGCTTATCCTCTTCATCGATATCGAGGGTTGACCGTTCGCAAATTCCTGTGGCACGGCGCTTGGGATCGCATTTCGACGGGGGTTCCGAAAAGACTCTTCAGGTCACCTTCGTCAAAAAGCGAGCTCTGACGTACACACATTAAATGCCAAAATATCTGGGGGCGGCGGTACGCAGGATTCGAAGGGGCGACTTCAGCTGTGTCCATCTCTCTGTACTTCCTTCGTTCGAAATTCAAACTCGAAAGTAGGGGGACAGGTGTTGGGTAAAAAATACCCCCAGCCGAAGTCCTTCACAGAATCAACGGCCCTGCCAACAAGGCCAACCTCAAAAGAAATCTCCGCCCGGGCTCCCACGGGAGCCGGACTTCATCCTCGACGACCAACAACTTCAGCTGCAAGATAGCTCCGCCCGGACTCCTACGGGAGCCGGGCCCCGCCGATGACTCCAATGACTGCTGGTAAGCTCCGTCTGGACTCCTACAGGAGCCGGACTTCACCTTTAACTTTGATTGCAGAGGACTTCACCCGGACTCCTACGGGAGCCGGGTTCCGTCCACGATGCCAAGGAAGACTTCACCCGGACTCCTACGGGAGCCGGGTTCCGATCTCGGTATCAACTGCTGGTAAGCTCCATCCGGACTCCTACGGGAGCCGGACTTCACCTTTAACTTTGATTAAAGAGGACTCCATCCGGACTCCTACGGGAGTCGGGTTCCGTCCACGACGCCAAGGAGGACTTCACCCGGACTCCTACGGGAGCCGGGTTCTGTCCACGACGCCAAGGAAGACTTCACCCGGACTCCTACGGGAGTCGGGTTCCGATCTCGGTATCAACTGCTGGTAAGCTCCGTCCGGACTCCTACGGGAGTCGGACTTCACCTTTAACTTTGATTGCAGAGGACTCCATCCGGACTCCTACGGGAGCCGGGTTCTATCCACGATGCCAAAGAGGACTCCATCCGGACTCCTACGGGAGCCGAGTTCCGATCTCGGTATCAACTGCTGGTAAGCTCCATCCGGACTCCTACGGGAGCCGGGTTCCGATCTCGGTATCAACTGCTGGTAAGCTCCATCCGGACTCCTACGGGAGCCGGACTTCACCTTTAACTTTGATTGCAGAGGACTCCATCCGGACTCCTACGGGAGCCGGGTTCTATCCACGACATCAAAGAGGACTCCATCCGAACTCCTACGGGAGCCGGGTTCCGTCCACGATGCCAAGGAAGACTTCACCGGACTCCTATGGGAGTCGGGTTTCGATCTCGGTATCAACTGCTGGTAAGCTCCGTCCGGACTCCTACGGGAGCCGGACTTCACCTTTAACTTTGATTGCAGAGGACTCCATCCGGACTCCTACGGGAGTCGGGTTCCGTCCACGATGCCAAGGAAGACTTCACCCGGACTCCTACGGGAGCCGGGTTCCGTCCACGACGCCAAGGAAGACTTCACCCGGACTCCTACGGGAGCCGGGTTCCGATCTCGGTATCAACTGCTGGTAAGCTCCGTCCGAACTCCTACGGGAGCCGGACTTCACCTTTAACTTTGATTGCAGAGGACTCCGCCCAGACTCCTACGGGAGCCGGACTCTGCTCTCAGTATCAACTGCTGGTAAGTTCCGTCCGAACTCCTACGGGAGCCGGACTCCACTCACGACCCCAACCGAAAGGAGGACCCCTTTCGGACTTCTACAGAGGCCGGACTCCGACCGCTGTCGAGCCTCAATCAACAGATCCGCGCCCCCTGGCAGATCACAATAACAACCATGATTCTGTTCCACTCCCTGCGGCAGGTGCTGCGCGACTCCACTACTCTCTAACAACTAGCGGCAATGGACGTCGCTCCACTACCTGCAACGGGCTCTACGTGGCAGGCCATGACAATAGCCACGGGTCTACTCCACTACCCTTCGCAATAAATTCCCTTGACCATGGGCGGCCCACTACCAGACAGTTACAAATGTCGCCATCAATCCATTGCCTCCCCCGTCTATAAAAGGGGGACCCAGATACGTTATTCTCTAAGCTCATTTTCTTATCTCAAAACTCTGCTAAATTCTCCGTTCGAGCACTCCATTCTTGTTAAGGCAGAGAACTGACTTGAGCATCGGAGGGTCTTGCCGGAGCAACCCCACCTCCGATTTAGACTTCCTTTGCAGGTCCCGGCAGCGACCGCGGCTTCCCCGACTCCAGCTTCTCCGGCGCAAGCAGATTTTTGCACCAACAAATATCATTTTAGTAATTATCACTATTGCCTAATAATTTTTATGATATCATTATAAATGATATCAAAATTATGTGGACAACTGAGAAATAATATTTATGAATAGTCATTGCCTGTTAGTGTATTGTACACAATCAAACAAACTCTCTAAAGTGGAAATGTCAAAAATATCTATCTTTGGCAATTTAGGTTCAATCATTAAACAAGAATAGGATCAATAGAAGATAATTTTTGAAGTCAATAATTATGAATCATTGTCAACCTGTTAATCCTATCTCCTTAGTAAGATGATCAAGTCACTTTTTGTTGAGAAAGATGAACGAGCCAATGATGTTCTGAATCTGATACATACTGATGTATTGGATCTATGAATATATTTGTCATAAATTTAGATTATTTGATATATTCAAATAAGTTCATAATAAGGTAGAGAAACAAACTTGAAAGAGCATTAAAATTTTTCAATCAGATCGAAGAGGAGAATGCATTTCAAGTAAGTTTTGACATATCTATAAGAGAATAAGATTCTCTCCTGTTAGAATCGATTTTGTTAGACATATTTCGATCCATGATGGGGTTTACAAGTCTATCAGTCTTCATTTAAGGTTATGCTCTTAAGACTACTTGTTATGTTCTGAACTAAATTCTGAATTAATTAGTTGTAAAGACTCCATATGAGATATGGACTAGGCATAAGCCGATACTTCCTTACATTAGGGTTTGAGAGTGTTTGGTTTATATCGAGCATTTGTAGATCGATTAGTTTGGATCCCAATCCTATATATATTATTTTGTAGAATAACCAAAGAATCTAGGAGATATAACTTCTACCATGCTAAAGAACAAGAGTTGTTCAGCATTCCTTTCAGAAAAGAAGTACCTTGATGAAGGTACTGTTGCCTTTAACGTAAAACTTATGAAGTTTGATAGATAGAAGAACTGACACAATCTGGTGAACCCATAGAACCAGATTTGATTAGATCAAACTTGAAATCCATTGTAGAGGCACCATTAAGGAGATCCGATAGAGTACCACATCTGTCGGATAGATATTTTGATTTCTAGTTTCGGGACATGATCCTATTGAACTCGATGAGAATAACAAGGATTTGATCACCTACATGGATGCCATGCAAAGGTTCAACTTTGATTAATGGCTTGGAGCCATAGGTCTAAAATAGAGTTCATAAAAATCAATGATGTATGGATACTTGTTGATTCACTCGAAGGGTAAAGCCTATAGAGTGTAAGTGGATCTTCAATAGGATTAGAGTAGCACAGACAAGAAGGTGGAGACCAAAAAAGCTCATCTGGTTGCCTAAGAATATTGTCAACATTATGATATTGACCATAACATGACATTTTCTCTTGTGGCAATGCTAAATATTTTGGAGTTGAAACGTGCATTTTGATAAGTGATCAAAATGCATAGCTTTGTTAAGAACGAAGAAGAACCCTACAAATACAAATGGGTTAATAGTTCTATGAGCGTATTTCTTGTCCTATATGTGAATGAAATTCTCTTAATCGAGAATGATATTCCTTACATTATAGAGAATAAAGGTTTTGCTATTATCATAGTTCTCCATAAAGGACTTTGGATAAAGCATTTCTCATCCTAGAAATGAAGATCTATGAAGATAGATCTGAGAGGCTGCTTAAGTTTTTCTAGTCCAACATACATAGGATGTTTATGAGTAGAATTTATTCTATTATGTATACCATGTATGAGATCGGATATGGTATACTCACTAGGGTAGTGAGTGGATACTTGCAAGATCTGAGTGAGAATCACTGAAAAGTCATCTTAAGTATTTGAAAAATACTAAAGACTGATGATTCGATTATGGAGAATTTGACTTAAAACCTATGGAGTATGACTCTAATTTTTAGTTGGATATAATAATAGCAAGAATGTGTCAGAATACATCCTTACCTTAAATAATGGAGCAATCTACTGGAAAGGTTCCAAGCAAAAAAATATAGCCAAATTCAAATTGCGAGGCAGAATATATTGTAGCATTCAATGCTTGCAAGAAAGCTATGTGATTGTATAGGTTCACTGGCAAGTTAGGAGTGACACCCTTCGATGATGGTCTTACTGTATTATACAGCACTAGAGCCATAGCTCATGCCAAGGAGCCGAAGTCCCATTAGCTTACCAAGCATTCTGCATCACTACCATCTTATTCAAAAAAATCTGTTAAGATGATATGAATCTTTAGAAGATCGACAAAAAAGAGAACATGACCAACCCATTTACTAAAGCCTCAACATCTAGGAGTTCTAAGATAATAAATCAAAAATGGATATGTTATACTGTACTGATTGGCTTTAGTTCAAGTGGAAGTTGTTGGGAATTGTGTCCTAAAGCCAATCGTTTGACGATTGTGCTAATTATAAATGTAAATAAAGCGATAAATAATAAAAATTATTTGATATTTTTTATCACAAGGATACATCTTCTAACAAACTCTTATATTGTGATGAAGTTCTTAGTACTACTTTGATCGATAAAGGAGGATTTATCGCATAGTCCTTAAATTGGTTCACGACCAAACGATACGCTATTACTAGGACGATAGTGATATCAAATATAAATCATTGTGTGCCATATGCATTAGTTATCTTCATAACCAAATGATGTAAAAATACTGATATGGCATGCAGGTGGGATGTAGGAGTACATCATCATGGAACGTGACCAACTGTGGAGCACTCTACTGTCAAGGATAGCTCACAAAGGGTATGGGTATAAATATCCCTCCAACCTGAGATCACCATGATGACTTGTAAGTAACTCACTGTACTTTGGTACTGGACTAATTGAGTTTCTAATTCAGTAATGAAAAATTTTTGGGTACAGTCAAGTACTTGTTAAGTCGGTGCATGAGTGATATTATTACGATGTTGTCGTTAGGACACCATGATTATCAATCTAATTTTGACTTTAATAAAAATTAAAAATATATAGAAAATAATGAGTCAGGTCAAATCTACAGAGAAGACAGGATTTTGATTTGAAATCTTTGATTTTGTAAAAAAAATAAAATTTTGAAGAATGCAATTTAAGTCAAAAAATAAAAAATAAAAGTACAAAAAATAAATTCGATACTAAGATCTACTATTTAGATCCTAGCTTCTACTTCAATAAAAATAAATAATAAAAATTTAAAAAATATAAAATAAATTAGTACTAAGATTTACTAATTAGATCCTAGCATCTAATTGCAAAAAAAAATAAAAGACAAGAACTTAAAGTGTAAGAAAATAAATTTTGCATTAATTAAAATTGAAATTCAAGTACAAAAAATTTAAAAAAATAATAAAATAAAATAAAAATAAAATTATAATAAAGATCTAAAGTTGATTAGCCCAGTCTCATCAGAAAAATGGTTGATGACCTCTCTTTCTTTCATCATACTTCGTAGAGCGAACCGACTTTTCTCCTTCTTCTCCTTGGGTCCGTAAAGCTCTAATATTTTTTTTCTATTTTTTTTCTAACTTTCCACTCAATTTTTCTACTCCTAAGACTTATTCCCAGACCCCCTATTTATAGATAAATTTTTTATATTTTTTTGGTAGGAAAAGGAGTCCTAAAACCCTTAGAAATCGTATATAAATCCTTAAAAAATTTTCTGGCTGTCGGATCATCTTTGGACCACCCAGATCAGTCCAAAAAATAGTTTCTTTCTCCTTATTACATTTGGATGTGATTCTGACCATCTGATCATGCTTCAGATGAGATCTGGGCCTTCAGATGAGATCTAGGCCGTCAGATCGTGCCTCTGATCTCCTATTCAAAGTCGGGAGCATCCTCAGCCTTGGATCGCATGATGGATGGAATCTGGGCCGTCGATCAGTGCCTTGATTTCCTATTCAAACTCGAGAATGATGCTGGCCATTCGATTGTGTGATGGATTGAGTTTTGACCGTCGGATTACACCCAGGAGTCCTTCTTTCAACCGATAACAAATGTGAACCGTCAAATCTGGGTCGGGATGAACGTGGGCTATTGGATCACATGAAGAGACTTTCGCCCACCATGAGCCACACCTGTTGACTGCGTAATATTCTCAATGGACCATGCCCTTGTTGGGAATAGTGTCCCAAAGCCAATCGTCAGCTTGTTGACGGTTGTGCTCATTTTTGTATATGTACATCAATTATGAATTAATAAAAAATATTTTGGTATTTTTCATCACAAAATGTTTCATCTTCTAATGAACTCCTATGTTGTGGTGAAGTCCTTAGGACTATTTAGACTTGACAAAGGAGGATTTATCGTTTAGTCCTGAAATCTGTTCGCGACCAAATGATACGTTGTTACCAAGGACGACAACGTTTATCAAGCATAGGTCGTTGTGTGCCATATAGGTTGGTTGTCCTCTTAACCAATGAGTGTGGAGACACTGGTATGGCATACAGGTGAGATGTAAGGGTACATCTGCACTGAACGTGACCGACTCCGGAGCTATTTCTGCTGTCAAGATTTGCTCCAATGGAATATGAATATAAATGTCCCTCCGACCTGAGACCACCATGGTGACTTGCAAGCAACTCACTGCACTGGACTACTTGAATTTCTAATTCAGTGATGGAAGGCTGCTGGGTGTAGTCAAGTACTTGACTTGTCGGTGTGTGTGTCAAGATGGGATTGACCACTCCAGTTTAGGAGCTGTGTACAGTCGTGTTTCAATTTAGCAAAACCTTGGCTAGGATAGTCTTTGTGAGGAGTCACAGGACTGTTTGAGTTGAGCACGATTCGGATGATCTAATCAGGGTTGACAGTTTAACCCTACGTCATCCTAAACACAGAGGTCAAAAGGATGAATTATACAGTAACCATATTCATGTAGGTTCTAAGTGTTACGATTGTGACTATTCGACCTATCCAGTCATCGGGTATCATTGTTAGATGGTCACTTCGATTAGTACAGGAATTGGTTCCTGTGCTACCGGCTTAGGTTCGAACCTGTGGGGTCACACACATTAGAGGTTCTTTTCTGATCTGATGGCTGATGAAGAGTCCTAATGCTCATGGACTATGAGTCCTACATGTCTGGAATTCTGTGATCGAGAATCAGGATTCTCTGATCATGAGTCCCACACATTTTGGGTATCGGGGTCAAGAGTCCCACTGGTTTGGGACTCTTCGATCAGGGTTACATATCGATGAAATTTGATGCTCGATTACCCATCGGATTTGGACTCAATATTTATGAGAGATTTAATTAGTGATTTCATCACTAATTAACTCAATTTGATTGAGTAATTATTTTTGGATCAAGTCCAATTGAATTGGATTCAGTTGGGTTTGACCTGATTAGGTTAAGAGTTGATCTAATCGTCGACATGGTTTGGTCCCTGATTTGATCAGGGGTTGGGCTTAATCAATTCCTGATTTGATTAAGATTTTATTGAACCTAATTAAGTCTAATTAAGTTGGGTTTAAATTAGTCTAATTGGGCCTAACTTATTTGGTTCAATTAGGTTGGTTTAAATAATAAAACCACCTTGACCCATTCTCCTTGTGCCACCTCACTTCCACTGTGCCCATTTGAATTCACGAGAAGAAAGTTCTCATGAATTTTTTCTCACGCAAAGCCCTCCTCATGCCCTACTTTAATGGGCCAAATGAGTGGATAAGGATGATTGGTTGGCCATTCAAATTCAAAATAAAGTTTGAATTTGAATGAGCAACCAATCTTAGCGCCTTGACCTTATCCTCTTTTAGCGCCCCATTTATTACATGAGAAAATGTTTCTCATGAAATCACTCACACACAAATTAAGCCACACCCTCCTCTTCTCACACCCTTAGTAGATAGGGATAAATTAGTTTCCATTTGAATTCAAAATTTGATTTGAATTCAAATGTGCAATTACTCATCTTTATCCTCTCACGTGGATAAGACCTTGGTTGTTGTTTTAAAAGGAGGAGAAGAGTGGGGCGTGTGCAAGAAAATTTTTGGAAGAAAATCTGGGCGTGAGGAATCCTTGTGTACAAGGTGAAGGTCTATATCCATTCGAGAGAAAAAGAAAGAAAAGAAAGAAAAAGTAAGCGCAGGGTTTCAGTGAGTTCTTCAAGGTTTCAGCCTGGAGTTTGGAAAGTGAGAAGGTGACCTACGAGTGTCGTGAGCCCACCAAATTTTAGAGAGATCTTCAACATCCTCTCAAGTATGTTTGTTGATGATCTGGAGCATCCAAAGAATCGACAAACATCGATCGAAGGAGTTCGATCAGCATCGGCCGTCGAAAGGGTTCTACAACAAGCTAGCACTCGTGAGGAGTTGATCAGATCGGAAGCTTCGTGTGGATGATCCACAGAGACCAGACACACTGTGTGGCTACATCACAATGATTAGACTCTCTCGATGGTGATCAGATTACGGTGATCTACTACCCGCACAAAGGTATTGTGTTCTGAACACATTACAGTAAAGCATTTACTGTTCAAATTTAAATTTCAAATTTAAATGCATGCATACTATATATCATATTTAGATCCTAGTATAAGATAAATTTTTATTAATTAATTAGATTAATTAATAATTTTTACTGTAAAATAGTGATTTTGAAAAAATTTTAAAATTATCATTTTACCCCTGCACTGAATTTTCTCCACAAATGGTATCAGAGTGGGTTCTTAGATATGATATATATATTTGCATGCATAGATTAAGTTGTAATCTAAAAGTTTAAATTTAAAATTTAAAATTTAAAATTTAAAATTTGAATTTTGAAAGTTGTTCGAAATTCAAAATTCAAAAATTTAAAATTCAAAATTTAAAATTTGAAATTTAAAATTTAAAAATTTGAAATTCAATAATTTGAAATTTAAAATTTGAAATTTGGTTGAAATTTCAAATTTGATATTCAAAATTTAAAATTTAAAATTTAAAATTCAAAATTTGAAATTCAAAAATTTGAAATTTAAAATTTGAAATTTGTTTGAAATTTAAAATTTAAAATTTAAAATTTAAAATTTGAAATTTGAAATTTTGAAATTGGTATATTTAGATATACTTGATCCAAGTAGCAAATAATCGAATTGGGTTGGTTAGCATGGCCGTCCGGTCATAGGAGAAAAGTAGGGTTTAAAGGCCCTCTCTTCCCATTTGATGGGGTCTCCTATGGCGGTAGAGGTGCCGATGTAATTATATCCCATACAGATAAAGTAGCGAAAGGAATATTCATGATTTATTTTGATTGAGTTATTTTCTGTTATGTAATTAGCAATAGGATTGCTATTTATGAAATGTGCTAATCTATTTGTGTAATGAGTCAACATATTTGGTGAACAGAAAATAAAACCTTTTAAATTTAAAAATTATTTTTGAAATGCGAAACCCTGATCCATCAGCCCAAATACTTAATTAAAAGAATTAAGTGTTGTCTAGTAGGTCTAGAATTGCGAATTAAGACCTAAGACAATTGCATAAACTTGTGGGTCAATGGGTTAGATGGATTAGGTCCATAATTGGGTTAGACCTAAGGTTAGCTTAAAAAAATAGACTAAATTAGAGTAATTGGTCAAATCTAATCAAAAGTTGAATTAGATTAGGTCAAGGATACTCTAGACTCAACTCCAATAGTTATAGTTGAATGGGTCCATGTCTTAAACTAGACCAAGATGGACTTAATTCATGGCTACGCGGTGGAACCCTATTTACTAAGTTGATCAAATTAAAACTAATGAACCGGTTGGTGTCTAAGATATGTTTGGCAGTTTGACCAGTGGTTTTTAAGCGAGAGCTACTCGTAGTGATTCGATCTCTGACGAGTTAATGGCTTATCCCCACCACTGATCTCACTTACCTGGCCAACCTGGTGAATTAGGTTTTGATTAGATCACTTGGTGATTAGGGCTCACCCATGTCATTAGGTAAATCAGTTTGATTGATTTAGGTGCTCCTAATGCCAGCTTTAAGTAAATCCTTTTTAATCTGACTTGGTGAAGTCAGTGGGAGGATTGAAATTGGTTGGATATTTTTTTCTCATCTATTCTTTAATAAAATCCTCAAAAAAAAATTATTAGGTCCTAAAAATGATTAAGTTATATTGATAACTAAGTCATAGCCTCCCATTAAGTGAGTGATAATGAGTCCATTAGTTTAATAATTATTGGAGGCCCAAAGGCCTGATGCTTATTGACTAATGGAATTATCATTCATAGCATGATAATTTGGTTTGAGTCTTTCTGATGGTGGTTAGGTTGGCCGATCAAAGTCGGGCTTGATCATTTATTGGTCCGATTCACCAAATCAAATCATGTTAATGGTTGGACCTAACCAGATCTTTTCAGTGGAGGCCAAAGCCTACTGATTAGGTTCAGGGGCAAAATTAATTACTAGATGTTGTTTAGAGAAACAACTGGTTATGAACCTACCCATGATGCACATGGGTTGACCAACCAAAGTTGGGCTCGTGTGTAGTCTGTGTGGATTCTAGTACCCACTAAGGAATTAAAGTAATTTCTCGAATTGGAGGTTGAGGCTACCAATTCGTAAAAATATTGGGAGAAACTTTAGACTAAAGTCCAAGTCTTTAGTATTAATAATTTATGTACTAATATAGGTTTGATTTTCCTTTATGCAGCTATGGCCACTACCCTTTCTCTCTGATCATTATTAGATAATGACAAGCTCATAGAACCTAAATTCAATAGCTGGTATTGAAAATTAAAAATTATCCTTGAGCATGAGTGGATCCTTTATGTAGTAACGGATCCGGCACCTGAGGAGTCAGCCCTGAACGCTACAGGGGTGGTCCGAGACACTTACCAGAAGTGGCTCAACGACCGCACCACCGTTCGGTGCATTATGCTGGTGGCAATAAATGATGAGTTCAGCCATAGGTTCGAGAACGCCCAACCACAGGAGATGCTTCAAATGTTGAATGACTCCTTTGGCACGCCTGACGACGTTGAAAGGCATAAAACTAGTTGTGCCATTTTCAATGCTCGGATGAGGTATGGAGCCTCAGTCACTGATCATATACTGTACATGATCGAAATGATTGAGCACCTAAGTAAACTGGGTTTTCCCTTGCACGAGCAGCTCGGTAAGGATGCGATCCTTAATTCTCTACCCAAGTCCTTCCTTCCCTTCCTTACTCATTTTCGAATGACAAAGCCTGCAGTGAACTACCACGGCTTGTTGGGGTTGCTGCAGAACTTTGAGAAGGATCACCAGCTCCATAAGGAGTCGGTGAATGTTGTGGGAGGGTCTTTTTCTGGTCGTCGACCCTTTAAGAAAGGGAAGAAGAACAAGAAGAAGAAGAATAAGAAGGTGCAGCTGCATGCTGGGACGTCTGCATAGGGTCAGACTAAGAAGTGCAAGCCCAACCAGAGCCAGACGGAGTGCTTCTTTTGCAAGAAGCAAGGGCACTGGAAGAGGAACTATCCTCTATATATTGCCTCACTGGACCCAAACAGGCTAAAGAAGAAGCAAAGTACTTATATGATAACACCTTGCAACTTTTCTATTTGTGATACTACTACCTGGGTATTGGATACCGGAAGTCCTTATCATATTTGCAATTCAATGTAGGGTCTGCAGGTCAGTAGGAGATTTGATGAAGGCGAGAGATTCCTGAACGTTGGAGATGGAAGCAAAGTTCCAGTTCTAGCATTAGGAATCATGAACCTTGTAATCAATTCTCGAAATATAATTTTGAGTGAATGTCATTATTGTCCAAGCTTTTTATTAAATATTATTTTTGTGGGCCTTTTGGCCATGAACAGTTATCAATTTTTAATAAAAAAAAGTATTTGCAATATCATTTTGAATGGTGTTACAATGTTTATTGGACAACTTTATAATGGAATTTACTTTCTATCACAACCTGTTAATGTGGTTCAAACCTCCGGTAAATGCCCTAGAATAGATAATGTATCAGAAGTCTACCTTTGGCACTGTAGGCTAGGTCATATCAATAAGAACAGGATAAACAGGTTGGCTCAAGAAGAAATTCTTGAAGTAGGTGATTGTGAATCACTTCCAACCTGTGAGTCCTGTCTTCTTGGTAAAATGACCAAGTCACCTTTTACTGGAAAAAATGAGCGAGCCAGTGAACTCTTGGATCTGGTACATTCTGATGTATGTGGACCCATGAGCTCAAGTGCAAGAGGTGGATATTTCTACTTCATAACCTTCACAAACGACCTATCAAGGTATGGGTATGTCTATTTAATGAAGCATAAGTCAGAGCCGTTTGAAATGTTCAAACTATTTCAAAATGAGGTAGAAAAACAAACTGGAAAGTGTATTAAAACTCTTCGATCTGATCGAGGAGGTGAATACCTTTTCACTGAGTTTCTGACATATCTTGGGGAGAATGGGATTCTCTCTCAATGGACTCCTCTTGGAACACCACAACATAATGGTGTATCTGAAAGGAGGAATCGGACCTTGTTGGACATGGTTTGATCCATGATGGGGTTTGCTAGTCTGCCGATCTCCCTCTGGGGATATGCGCTCGAATCGGCTTGTTACCTTCTAAATAGAGTTTCAAGTAAGTCTGTAACCAAAATGCCATATGAGATATGGATAGGATGTAAGCCAGTACTCTCGCACCTTAGGGTTTGGGGGTGTCCGGCTTATGTTAAACGTTTAATTACGGACAAGCTAGGACCTAGGTCTGACAAGTGTAATTTTATAGGGTACCCAAAAGAGACCAAAGGATATTATTTCTACCTGGTTGATGAGCAAAAGGTGTTTGTCAGATTTAAGGTAATCTTTTTGGAAAAAGAGTTCCTTGATGAAGGGACTGTTGCCTCTAAGGTCGAACTTGACGAAGTTCGACAGGTGAAAAAATTGACACAAGTTGCTGAACCTGAATTGGATTTGATTAGATCAAATCTGGAGCCCATTGTTCAAGCACCCATAAGGCGATCTGGTAGAGTACCACATCAATCGGACAGATACTATATTTTCTTGATCCGGGATGATGATCCTATCGAACTTGATGAAAATGATGAGGATCCGATCACCTACATGGATGCAATGCAGAGACCCGACTCTGAGAAATGACTAGAGACCATGAAATCCGAAATGGAGTCCATGAAGGTCAACGATGTGTGCACATTGGTTGACCCACCCGAAGGAGTAAAACCCATAGGGTGTAAGTGGGTCTTCAAGAGGAAGAGGGGTGCAGACGGAAAGGTGAAAACCTATAAAGCCCGTCTGGTTGCCAAGGGATATCGTCAACGTTATGGTATAGACTATAACGAGATATTTTCTCCTATGGCAATGCTCAAATCTATTCGGATTATGCTTGCGATAGCTGCCCATCTGGACTATGAAATCTGGCAGATGGATGTGAAGACAGCTTTCCTAAATGGAGAGTTGGATGAAGAGGTGTATATGATACAACCTGAAGGATTCACATCCACTGATGAGTCTAAGATGTGCAGACTACAGAGGTCCATTTATGGACTTAAGCAGGCATCCCGGAGTTGGAACATACATTTTGACTGGACGATCAAGACATATGGCTTCGTTAAGAATGGAGAAGAGCCCTGCATTTATAAGTGGGCTAATGGTCTAGTAGTGGTATTTCTTGTATTGTATGTGGATGATATTCTCTTAATCGGGAATGATGTCCCTGTATTACAGGGAATAAAGATTTGGCTGTCGTCACAGTTCTCCATGAAGGATTTGGGAGAAGCTTCCTACATCCTAGGGATGAGGATCTATAGGAATAGATCTAAAAGGTTGCTTGGTTTATCCCAGTCTATGTACATAGATACTATGCTGAAGAGGTTCAGCATGGAGAATTCCAAGAAAGGCTATCTACCGATAGGCCATGGAATTTTTCTCTCGAAGAGGGATTGTCCAACAACACCTCAAGAGAGAGAGCGTATGGGTAGAATTTTATATGCTTCGGCAGTGGGATCTATCATGTATGCCATGACATGTACACTATCAGATGTGGCATACTCACTAGGGGTAGTGAGTAGATACCAATCTGATCCAGGGGAGAATCACTAGAAGGTTGTTAAAACCATCCTGAAGTATTTAAGAAATACTAAGGACCAGTGGCTTGTTTATAGTGAATCAGACTTGAGACTTATAGGGTTTACAGATTTTAGTTTCCAGTCTGATCACGATGACAGCAAAAGTGTGTCGGGATTTATTTTTACCCTTAATGATGGGGCTATCTGCTGGAAGAGTTTCAAGCAACACATAGTGGCTGATTCAGTTTGTGAGGTGGAGTATGTCGCTGCATCAGATGCTACCAAAGAAGCGGTGTGGCTGAGGAAATTCATCACCGAGCTTGGAGTAGCAACCTCCCTTGTTGGTCCAGTTATGCTCTACTGTGACAGCTCTGGAGCCATTGCTCAGGCGAAGGAACCCAAGGCACACCAGCGGACGAAGCATATTCTGCGCTGCTACCATCTCATCCGAAAAATTATGGATCAAGGTGACGTCGACCTTCAGAAGATCGACGGAAAGGAGAACCTAGCCGACCCATTCACTAAAGCCATTGCGGTGAAGGAGTTCAATGACTACAAGTCGAAGATGGGTATTAGATACTGCACCGATTGACTTTAGTCCAAGTGGAAGATTGTTGAGAATAGTGTCCCAAAGCCAATCGTCAACTTGTTGATGGTTGTGCTCATTTTTGTATATGTACATGAATTATGAATTAATAAAAATTATTTTGGTATTTTTCATCATAAAATATTTCATCTTCTAATGAACTCCTATGTTGTGGTGAAGTCCTTAGGACTATTTAGACTTGATAAAGGAGGATTTATCGTTTAGTCCTTAAATCTATTTACGACTGTTGGTGCAAAAATCCACTTGCGCCAGAGAAGCTGGAGTCGGGGAAGCCGTGGTCGCCGTCGGGACCTGCAAGGGAAGTCTAAACCAGAGGTGGGGTTGCTCCGGCAAGACCCTCCGACGCTCAAGTCAGTTCTCTGCCTCAACAAGAATGGAGTGCTCGAACGGAGAATTTAGCAGAGTTTTGAGATAAGGAAAATGAGCTTAAAGAATAACGTATCTGGGTCCCCCTTTTATAGGCGGAGGAGGCAACGGATTGATGGCGACGTTTGTAACCGTCTGGTAGTGGGCCGCCCATGGTCAGGGGAATTGATTGCGAAAGATAGTGGGGTAGACCCGTGGCTATCGTCATAGCCCGCCACGTAGGGCCTGTTGCAGGTAGTGGAGCGGCGTCCGTTGCCGCTAGTTGCCAGCGAGTAGTGGGATCGTGCAGCACCTGCCGCAGGGAGCGGAGCAGAATCATGGCCGTTGACACAGCCTGTCAGAGAGTAATCGGTCCGCCACAGGGGGTGATGGAGCCGCACGGAATCCGCTACAGGATCATGGTGGTTATTGTGATCTGCCAGGGGGCGCGGATCTGCTGATCGAGGCTCGGCAGTGGTCGGAGTTCGGGAGGGGTCCTCCTGCAATTTAAAATTAAAGGTGAGGTCCGGCTCTCGTAGGAGTCCGGATGGAGCTTGCCAGCAGTTGATACTGAGAGCGGAGCCCGGCTCCCGTAGGAGTCCGGGCGGAGCTGTGCTGCTGTCGGCGGTGGAGCCCGGCTCCCATAGGAGTCCGGGCGGAGCTACGCTGCTGTCGGCGGTGGAGCCCGGCTCCCGTAGGAGTCCGGGCGGAGCTGTGCTGCTGTAGGCGGTGGAGCCCGGCTCCCGTAGGAGTCCGGGCGTGGCTGCGCTGCTGTCGGCGGTGGAGCCCGGCTCCCGTAGGAGTCCGGGCGGAGCTACGCTGCTGTCGATGGAGGAGCCCGGCTCCCGTAGGAGTCCGGGCGGAGCTGCACCGCTGTCGGCGGAGGAGCCCGGCTCCCGTAGGAGTCCGGGCGGAGCTGCGCTGCTGTCGGCGGTGGAGCCCGGCTCCCGTAGGAGTCCGGGCGCGGCCGCACTGCTATCGATGGAGGAGCCCGACTACCGTAGGAGTCCGGGCGTAGCTGCGCTACTGTCGGCGGTGGAGCCCGGCTCCCGTAGGAGTCCGGGCGAAGCTGCGCTGCTGTCGATGGAGGAGCCCGACTCCCGTAGGAGTCCGGGCGGAGCTGCGCTGCTGTTGATGGAGGAGCCCGGCTCCCGTAGGAGTCCGGGCGGAGCTGCGCTGCTGTTGGCGGTGGAGCCCGGCTCCCGTAGGAGTCCGGGCGTGGCTGCGCTGCTATCGGCGGTGGAGCCCGGCTCCCGTAGGAGTTCGGGTGCGGCCGCGCTGCTGTCGATGGAGGAGCCCGGCTACTCGAAGTCGATTCCGTCGAGGATTTCGACTGTGGGTATTTTATACCCAACACCAGTCCCCCTACTTCCGAGTTTGAATTTCAAGCGAAGGAAGTACACACAGAGAGAGATGTGCACAGTCGGAATCGCCCCTTCAAATCCTGCGCACTGCCGCCCCCAAATATTTTGACATTTAATGCGTGCACGCCAGAGTCTGCTTTTCGGTGAAGGTGACCTGAAAAGTCTTTTCGGAACCCCCGTTGAAACGCGATCCCAAGCGTCGTGTCACGGGAATTTATGAGCGGTCAGCCCTCGATGGCGATGAAGGGGATAAGCGTGACACGTGGCACACACCAGCTGGCCCAGGAATACCCGCCGTCATAACTGCGCCAGGATTCGTCGGCTATTTAAACCCCTCAGTCCCTTCGTGGTTTCATCCTGGCGCTTTTCTTTCATCTGAGAGTCTTGCTTCTCTCGCCCCAGTCCTTGTCTCCTTCCCTCGCATCATGTCCTCTACACGGGAGGCTGTTCTTGAGGGAATTTTTAGGGCTTGGAGGAAGGTGAGGAGGAGAATGGCGGCCGGTGAGAATCTCCATCGTTTTAAAGGGGGCCCAAGGAAGAATTCCTTCAACAACAGAGGTTTAATAACGGGGGCTGTCGGTGAAGTTATTCTGTCCGCAAATTTTGGAGTAGCAAGGCGGGGTGATACCGGTCAAGAGGGCAGAGCAGTCGTCATAAGCCATGACGGGATCCTTGACGCCGTCGGGGTCGAGAGACCAGAGGCGGTCGGCGTCGACGGTGGGGCAGTAGAACTTGTTGCGGGGACGGTGGAAGTAACGCATGCCGACCTTGCCGGAGCGTCTTGGGTGGAGGCCGTCGTGGTGCATTCGGAGATGAGGCACATCTCTGGTGTCGCCACCACTCCTGAAGTGGCTACGGTTCTTCTTGAAACAGGTCTTCGCTACTGCCGCCGTTGCCCTTACTACCTCTGGAGATCTATCCCACCCCTTTCCCGCTAAGGTTGGGACTTCGGAAATAGAATGAGGCGAGATGGGGCGAGAGCTGTTACACGCACTGGAGAACACGACTGAGAAGGATAGAGATGGAGAGAGGAGTTCGTAGCTCGGAGCGGCCTCCGGTTCGTCCTGCCCGAACCGTGCTTGTGAGACTTGCGATGACATGTATCTTCTTTTTCTTCTTCTTTTTTCCCTGACCCACCGGGTCCTGTAACGTATACTTCTGTTAAATGAAAAAGTGATTTTGGTACCTCGTCTGCATCTTGTGTTAAATAGTTGTCTGTCGAATTTCTTCATTTTCCTTTTCTTTGTCCGTGTTACGTCGTCCCAAGGTTGTCAGCGACCTCTTCAGTTCATGTAGGGTCGTCATTCGCCGAGCTCCTTTTCGGCTTTTATGCCGTTCGAAGATACCCACTTGTCAGGTTTGCTTGGATTTTTCTCCGCTGAAGTCGGGGCTAAGTTCGATCCCCTCGATAGTCCGAACGGAGAAGCCCTCCTGAAGTTGGAGTAGCCCGGCTCTCGTAAGAGTCAGGGCAAAGTTTTCCTGCAATCAAAGTCATAGGCAAAGTCCGGCTTCCGTAGAAGTCCGGGCGGGGTTGTCCTGTAGCTGAAGTCGGCGATGGAGCCCAGCTCCCGTAGGAGTCTGGGTGAAGTCTTTTTTGTTGTTGGAACCCGGCTCCCGTAGGAGTCCGGGTAAAGTCTTCTCTGCCGTTAGAACCCGGCTCCCGTAGGAGTCCGGGCCTTTCATTTTGCTCGAGCCGGCGTGAGGTTCTCCTCGTGTTCCTGACACGGCCGTGGGGGTACATTGGGGCATTGTAAGGCCTCTCCCCCTATCCGATCTGAAAGAACCGGGTTTTTGACTTTGCTCAAGTTAGGGCGAGGTTCTCCTCCTGTCCCTAACAGGGCTGTGGGGGCACATATGGGCATTGCGAGGCCTCTCCCCCATCCGATCTAAAAGAACCGGGCCTTCGACTTTGCTCAAGTTAGGGCAAGGTTCTCCTCCTGTCCCTAACAGGGTTGTGGGGGCACATATGGGCAATGCGAGGCCTCTCCCCCCATCCGATCTAAAAGAACCGGGCCTTCGACTTTGCTCAAGTTAGGGCGAGGTTCTCCTCCTGTCCCTAACAGGGCTGTGGGGGCACATATGGGCGTTGCGAGGCCTCTCCCCCCATCCGGTCTAAAAGAACCGGGCCTTCGACTTTGCTTAAGTTAGGGTGAGGTTCTCCTCCTGTCCCTAACAGGGCTATGGGGGCACATATGGGCGTTGCGAGGCCTCTCCCCCCATCCGGTCTAAAAGAACCGGGCCTTCGACTTTTATAAGGTTGCCCTCTTGTTTTTGATACAGTTTGCTTGAATTGTCCCAAGACAAATGGGCATGCATTTTTTGATTTGGATGAAATTACTGGTAGTACATCCGTAAGTTTTCTGAGCTCCATGGTCGTGGGAGGTCGGCTCCTCCGAGCTCCTTAAGATAATAAGTTCCAGGCCGGACTACTTCTTTGACCTCGTAAGGTCCCTCCCAGTTTGGGGCAAGCTTCCCCTGGCCCTGTGGTTGTGAGACGGCAGCTCATCGGAGCACCAGGTCCCCTGCTTTAAATGCCTTGTTCTTGACTCGGGCGTTGTAATATCGGGCAACTTTTTGTCTGTAGGCTGCCATTCGAACCTGAGCAATCTCCCGCCTTTCTTCCAGCAGGTCGAGGTTGGCTCTGAGACTTTGTGCATTTTGGGGTTCGTCGAATGCCGCGACCCATGCCGATGAGAGTTTAAGCTCGATCGGGATGACGGCTTCCATACCAAAGGCTAAAGCAATGGGAGTCTCCCCTGTAGGCAACCTCTGGGTGGTTCGATACGCCCATAGCACATGATAAAGTTCGTCCGCCCAGGTTCCTTTTGCTTTTTCGAGCCTGGTCTTAATCCCCTGTAAAAGGGTTCTGTTAGTTACCTCAGCCTCGCCGTTCGCCTGAGGATGGGCCACTGATGTGAAGTTGTGGGAGATGTTTAGATCTTCACAGAATTCAGCAAATCTGGCTCCCGCGAATTGTCGTCCATTATCAGTGATTAGGGTTCTAGGCAAACCGAACCTGCACACGATCGATTTCCAGACGAAATCTTGCACTTTCGCTTCTGTGATTTTTGCTAGTGGCTCGGCCTCGACCCATTTGATGAAGTAGTCGATTGCTACAAGGAGGAATTTCCTTTGTCCGAACGCCATGGGAAAGGGGCCAAGAATATCCATCCCCCATTGTGCAAAAGGCCATGGGGCACTCAAGGGTGTGAGCTCGGTAGCAGGTTGTCTCTGGATGTTGGCGTATCTCTGGCATCGATCACACTTTTTGACATACTCGATCGAATCATGATGCATTGTTGGCCAGTAATACCCTTGGCGGAGTAGCTTGTGGGATAGAGACCTGGCACCCAAATGGCTTCCGCAAGCTCCCTCGTGTACTTCTCATAAAGCGTAGTCAGCTTCTGAGGGCCGGAGGCACCTTAAGAGGGGCAAGGAGTACGATCTTTTGTACAATTTGCCCTCATAAAGGATGTACCGGGAGGCTTGATTTCGGAGTTTCCGGGCCTCTTTCGCGTCCTGGGGGAGAATCCCATCTCTAAGATAGGTTATCAGCGGGTCGACCCAGCTGGGCTCGTGGTCGATCTCCATTACGAGTCGCGGTTCTTCCGTACTCAGATGTTTTAAAACTTCAAAGAGGACACCTTTGGGCAATTCGGCCGGAGCCGATGTCGCCAGTTTGGAGAGAAGATCGGCTCTGGTATTCTCCGACCTTGGAATTTGCTTGATGTCGAAATTGCCAAAGGCAGGGGTGAACTCCTTCACCTTCTCAAGATATTTGGCCATACTGTCCTCCCGCGCTTCAAAGCTCCCGCTGACTTGCCCCACCACAAGTTGGGAATCACTGTGCACCCAGAGTTGACCTATTCCAAGCTCCCTGGCGATCCTCAATCCTGCGATCAGAGCCTCATATTCCGCTCCATTGTTTGTTGTGGGGAATTCGAAACACAGAGCGTACTCCACGACGACTCCCTCCGGGCTGGTCAAGATCAGGCCTGCACCTGCGCCCGCCATGTTGGAAGATCCGTCCACATGGAGAGTCCAAAAGCGATCAGAGGAACTGGCTTCTTCGTCGGGGGAGTTCGGTTGAGTCTTCAGGTCATCAATTTTGCTTTGCTCGGGTTCGGCCTCCTCGGGGATGGTGCATTCTACTATGAAATTCGCCAATATTTGGGCCTTTATTGTCGGTCTAGGTTTGTAGTTGATGTCAAATTCTGTGAGCTCGATTGCCCATTTCGCCATTCTCCCAGAGGTATCAGCTCGGTGCAAAACCGCCTTGATCGGTTGATCGGTGAGTAACATCACCGTGTGCCCTTGAAAGTAAGGTCGGAGTCTCCGAGCTGCAATCAACAAGGCGTAGGTCAATTTTTCTAATTTAGTATACCTGGTCTCGGCGTCCCTCAACACGCGACTAATGTAGTAGACCGGTCGCTGGACTTTCATTTCTTCTTTGGCAAGGACAGCTGCAAGGGCTGTGGGAGAGACTGCCAGGTACAAAAATAGTTCCTCCTTAGGCTCGGGTTTCGCCAGCAGTGGGGGCAAGCTAAGGTAGCTTTTTAATTCTTCGAATGCCTGTTGGCATTCAGGGGTCCAACAGAAGTTCTTCGGCTGCTTGAGGGTTTGAAAGAAGGGCAAACATCGTTCGGCCGACCTCGCGATAAAGCGATTAAGGGCCGCGACTCTTCCCGTGAGGCACTGAACCTCCTTGATCGACCTTGGGGCGGTCATATTTTGGATGGCGCAAATTTTCTCCGGATTGGCCTCGATCCCGTGCCCCGATACCATGAAGCCCAGGAACTTTCCTGAGGTTACCCCAAAGGCGTATTTGGTCGGGTTCAGCTTCATTCTATACTTTCGAAGAGCACCAAAGGTTTCTTCGAGGTCGGCGACATGATTTCCGGAAGACCTGCTTTTCACGAGCATATCGTCCACGTAAA